>NW_027617187.1:0-139000 GCF_964187855.1 Myxine glutinosa | reverse complement strand
GCACTTGTATTAGTGTGGAAAAACCACTTTTCACACTTGTGTTAGTGTTGAAAAACCACTTTTTGCACTTGTGTTAGTGTTGAAAAACCACTTTTCGCACTTGTGTTGGTGCAGGAAACCACTTTTGCACTTGTATTAGTGTGGAAAAAACACTTTTCGCACTTGTGTTGTTGCAGGAAACCACTTTTGCACTTGTATTAGTGTGGAAAAACCACTTTTCGCACTTGTGTTAGTGTTGAAAAACCACTTTTCGCACTTGTGTTAGTGTTGAAAAACCACTTTTGCACTTGTGTTGGAGCAGGAAACCACTTTTGCACTTGTATTAGTGTGGAAAAACACTTTTTGCACTTGTGATAGTGTTGAAAAACTACTTTTCGCACTTGTGTTAGTGTTGAAAAACCACTTTTCGCACTTGTGTTAGTGTTGAAAAAACACTTTTCGCACTTGTGTTGGTGCAGGAGACCACTTTTGCACTTGTATTAGTGTGGAAAAAACACATTTCGCACTTGTGTTAGTGTTGAAAAACCACTTTTCGCACTTGTGTTAGTGTTGAAAAACCACTTTTCGCACTTGTGTTAGTGTTGAAAAACCACTTTTCGCACTTGTGTTAGTGTTGAAAGCCCACTTTTCGCACTTGTGTTAGTGTTGAAAATCCACTTTTCGCACTTGTGTTGGTGCAGGAAACCACCTTTGCACTTGTATTAGTGTGGAAAAACCACTTTTCGCACTTGTGTTAGTGTTGAAAAACCACTTTTTGCACTTGTATTAGTGTTGAAAAACCACATTTCGCACTTGTGTTGGTGTTGAAAAACCACTTTTCGCACTTGTGTTGGTGCAGGAAACCACTTTTGCACTTGTATTAGTGTGGAAAAAACACATTTCGCACTTGTGTTAGTGTTGAAAATCCACTTTTCGCACTTGTGTTGGTGCAGGAAACCACTTTTGCACTTGTATTAGTGTGGAAAAAACACTTTTCGCACTTGTGTTCGTGTTGAAAAACCACTTTTCGCACTTTTGTTAGTGTTGAAAAACCACTTTTCGCACTTGTGTTAGTGTTGAAAAACCACTTTTCGCACTCGTGTTAGTGTTGAAAAACCACTTTTCGCACTTGTGTTGGTGCAGGAAACCACTTTTGCACTTGTATTAGTGTTAGAAAAAACACTTTTCGCACTTGTGTTAGTGTTGAAAAACCACTTTTTGCACTTGTGTTAGTGTTGAAAAACCACATTTCGCACTTGTGTTGGTGTTGAAAAACCACTTTTCGCACTTGTGTTGGTGCAGGAAACCACTTTTGCACTTGTATTAGTGTGGAAAAAACACATTTCGCACTTGTGTTAGTGTTGAAAATCCACTTTTCGCACTTGTGTTGGTGCAGGAAACCACTTTTGCACTTGTATTAGTGTGGAAAAAACACTTTTCGCACTTGTGTTCGTGTTGAAAAACCACTTTTCGCACTTGTGTAAGTGTGAAAAACCACTTTTCGCACTTGTGTTAGTGTTGAAAGCCCACTTTTCGCACTTGTGTTAGTGTTGAAAATCCACTTTTCGCACTTGTGTTGGTGCAGGAAACCACCTTTGCACTTGTATTAGTGTGGAAAAACCACTTTTCGCACTTGTGTTAGTGTTGAAAAACCACTTTTTGCACTTGTGTTAGTGTTGAAAAACCACATTTCGCACTTGTGTTGGTGTTGAAAAACCACTTTTCGCACTTGTGTTGGTGCAGGAAACCACTTTTGCACTTGTATTAGTGTGGAAAAAACACATTTCGCACTTGTGTTAGTGTTGAAAAACCACTTTTCGCACTTGTGTTAGTGTTGAAAAACCACTTTTCGCACTTGTGTTGGTGCAGGAAACCACTTTTGCACTTGTATTAGTGTGGAAAAAACACTTTTTGCACTTGTATTAGTGTGGAAAAACACTTTTTGCACTTGTGATAGTGTTGAAAAACCACTTTTCGCACTTGTGTTAGTGTTGAAAAACCACTTTTCGCACTTGTGTTGGTGCAGGAAACCACTTTTGCACTTGTATTAGTGTGGAAAAAACACTTTTTGCACTTGTGATAGTGTTGAAAACCCACTTTTCGCACTTGTGTTAGTGTTGAAAATCCACTTTTCGCACTTGTGTTGGTGCAGGAAACCACTTTTGCACTTGTATTAGTGTGGAAAAACCACTTTTCGCACTTGTGTTAGTGTTGAAAAACCACTTTTCGCACTTGTGTTAGTGTTGAAAAACCACTTTTCGCACTTGTGTTCGTGAAGGAAACCACTTTTCGCACTTGTGTTAGTGTTGAAAACCCACTTTTCGCACTTGTGTTAGTGTTGAAAATCCACTTTTCGCACTTGTGTTGGTGCAGGAAACCACTTTTGCACTTGTATTAGTGTGGAAAAAACACTTTTTGCACTTGTGTTAGTGTTGAAAATCCACTTTTCCCACTTGTGTTGGTGCAGGAATCCACTTTTGCACTTGTATTAGTGTGGAAAAAGCACTTTTTGCACTTGTGATATTGTTGAAAAACCACTTTTCGCACTTGTGTTAGTGTTGAAAAACCACTTTTCGCACTTGTGTTGGTGCAGGAAATCACTTTTGCACTTGTATTAGTGTGGAAAAACCACTTTTCGCACTTGTGTTAGTGTTGAAAAACCACTTTTCGCACTTGTGTTGGTGCAGGAAACCACTTTTGCACTTGTATTAGTGTGGAAAAAACACTTTTCGCACTTGTGTTAGTGTTGAAAAACCACTTTTCGCACTTGTGTTAGTTTTGAAAAACCACTTTTCGCACTTGTGTTGGTGCAGGAAACCACTTTTGCACTTGTATTAGTGTGGAAAAAACACTTTTTGCACTTGTGATAGTGTTGAAAACCCACTTTTCGCACTTGTGTTAGTGTTGAAAATCCACTTTTCGCACTTGTGTTGGTGCAGGAAACCACTTTTGCACTTGTATTAGTGTGGAAAAAACACTTTTCGCACTTGTGTTAGTGTTGAAAAACCACTTTTCGCACTTGCGTTAGTGTTGAAAAACCACATTTCGCACTTGTGTTGGTGTTGAAAAACCACTTTTCGCACTTGTGTTGGTGCAGGAAACCACTTTTGCACTTGTATTAGTGTGGAAAAAACACATTTCGCACTTGTGTTAGTGTTGAAAAACCACTTTTCGCACTTGTGTTAGTGTTGAAAAACTACTTTTCGCACTTGTGTTAGTGTTGAAAAACCACTTTTCGCACTTGTGTTAGTGTTGAAAAACCACTTTTCGCACTTGTGTTGGTGCAGGAGACCACTTTTGCACTTGTATTAGTGTGGAAAAAACACATTTCGCACTTGTGTTAGTGTTGAAAAACCACTTTTCGCACTTGTGTTAGTGTTGTAAAACCACTTTTCGCACTTGTGTTGGTGCAGGAAACCACTTTTGCACTTGTATTAGTGTGGAAAAAAGACTTTTTGCACTTGTGATAGTGTTGAAAAACCACTTTTCGCACTTTTGTTAGTGTTGAAAACCCACTTTTCGCACTTGTGTTGGTGCAGGAAACCACTTTTGCACTTGTATTAGTGTGGAAAAACCACTTTTCGCACTTGTGTTAGTGTTGAAAAACCACTTTTCGCACTTGTGTTAGTGTTGAAAAACCACTTTTCGCAATTGTGTTAGTGTTGAAAAACCACTTTCCGCACTTGTGTTGGTGCAGGAAACCACTTTTGCACTTGTATTAGTGTGGAAAAAACACTTTTCGCACTTGTGTTAATGTTGAAAAACCACTTTTCGCACTTGTGTTAGTGTTGAAAAACCACTTTTCGCACTTGTGTTAGTGTTGAAAAACCACTTTTCGCACTTGTGTTGGTGCAGGAAACCACTTTTGCACTTGTATTAGTGTGGAAAAAACACTTTTTGCACTTGTGATGGTGTTGAAAAACCACTTTTCGCACTTGTGTTAGTGTTGAAAAACCACTTTTCGCACTTGTGTTGGTGCAGGAAACCACTTTTGCACTTGTATTAGTGTGGAAAAAACACTTTTCGCACTTGTGTTAGTGTTGAAAAACCACTTTTCGCACTTGCGTTAGTGTTGAAAAACCACATTTCGCACTTGTGTTGGTGTTGAAAAACCACTTTTCGCACTTGTGTTGGTGCAGGAAACCACTTTTGCACTTGTATTAGTGTGGAAAAAACACATTTCGCACTTGTGTTAGTGTTGAAAAACCACTTTTCGCACTTGTGTTAGTGTTGAAAAACCACTTTTCGCATTTGTGTTGGTGCAGGAAACCACTTTTGCACTTGTATTAGTGTGGAAAAAACACTTTTCGCACTTGTGTTAGTGTTGAAAAACCACTTTTCGCACTTGTGTTAGTGTTGAAAAACCAATTTTCGCACTTGTGTTAATGTTGAAAAACCACTTTTCGCACTTGTGTTGGTGCAGGAAACCACTTTTGCACTTGTATTAGTGTGGAAAAACCACTTTTCGCACTTGTGTTAGTGTTGAAAAGCCACTTTTCGCACTTGTGTTAGTGTTGTAAAACCACTTTTCGCACTTGTGTTGGTGCAGGAAACCACTTTTCCACTTGTATTAGTGTGGAAAAACCACTTTTCGCACTTGTGTTAGTGTTGAAAAGCCACTTTTCGCACTTGTGTTAGTGTTGTAAAACCACTTTTCGCACTTGTGTTGGTGCAGGAAACCACTTTTGCACTTGTATTAGTGTGGAAAAACCACTTTTCGCACTTGTGTTAGTGTTGAAAAACCACTTTTCGCACTTGTGTTAGTGTTGAAAAACCACTTTTTGCACTTGTGTTAGTGTTGAAAAACCACTTTTCGCACTTGTGTTGGTGCAGGAAACCACTTTTGCACTTGTATTAGTGTGGAAAAAACACTTTTCGCACTTGTGTTAATGTTGAAAAACCACTTTTCGCACTTGTGTTAGTGTTGAAAAACCACTTTTTGCACTTGTGTTAGTGTTGAAAAACCACTTTTCGCACTTGTGTTGGTGCAGGAAACCACTTTTGCACTTGTATTAGTGTGGAAAAAACACATTTCGCACTTGTGTTAGTGTTGAAAAACCACTTTTCGCACTTGTGTTAGTGTTGAAAAACTACTTTTCGCACTTGTGTTAGTGTTGAAAAACCACTTTTCGCACTTGTGTTAGTGTTGAAAATCCACTTTTCGCACTTGTGTTGGTGCAGGAAACCACTTTTGCACTTGTATTAGTGTGGAAAAAACACTTTTCGCACTTGTGTTCGTGTTGAAAAACCACTTTTCGCACTTGTGTAAGTGTGAAAAACCACTTTTCGCACTTGTGTTAGTGTTGAAAGCCCACTTTTCGCACTTGTGTTAGTGTTGAAAATCCACTTTTCGCACTTGTGTTGGTGCAGGAAACCACCTTTGCACTTGTATTAGTGTGGAAAAACCACTTTTCGCACTTGTGTTAGTGTTGAAAAACCACTTTTTGCACTTGTGTTAGTGTTGAAAAACCACATTTCGCACTTGTGTTGGTGTTGAAAATCCACTTTTCGCACTTGTGTTGGTGCAGGAAACCACTTTTGCACTTGTATTAGTGTGGAAAAAACACTTTTTGCACTTGTATTAGTGTGGAAAAACACTTTTTGCACTTGTGATAGTGTTGAAAAACCACTCTTCGCACTTGTGTTAGTGTTGAAAAACCACTTTTCGCACTTGTGTTTGTGCAGGAAACCACGTTTGCACTTGTATTAGTGTGGAAAAAACACTTTTTGCACTTGTGATAGTGTTGAAAACCCACTTTTCGCACTTGTGTTAGTGTTGAAAATCCACTTTTCGCACTTGTGTTGGTGCAGGAAACCACTTTTGCACTTGTATTAGTGTGGAAAAACCACTTTTCGCACTTGTGTTAGTGTTGAAAAACCACTTTTCGCACTTGTGTTAGTGTTGAAAAACCACTTTTCGCACTTGTGTTCGTGTTGAAAAACCACTTTTCGCACTTGTGTTAGTGAAGGAAACCACTTTTCGCACTTGTGTTAGTGTTGAAAACCCACTTTTCGCACTTGTGTTAGTGTTGAAAATCCACTTTTCGCACTTGTGTTGGTGCAGGAAACCACTTTTGCACTTGTATTAGTGTGGAAAAAACACTTTTTGCACTTGTGTTAGTGTTGAAAATCCACTTTTCCCACTTGTGTTGGTGCAGGAATCCACTTTTGCACTTGTATTAGTGTGGAAAAAGCACTTTTTGCACTTGTGATATTGTTGAAAAACCACTTTTCGCACTTGCGTTAGTGTTGAAAAACCACTTTTCGCACTTGTGTTGGTGCAGGAAATCACTTTTGCACTTGTATTAGTGTGGAAAAACCACTTTTCGCACTTGTGTTAGTGTTGAAAAACCACTTTTCGCACTTGTGTTGGTGCAGGAAACCACTTTTGCACTTGTATTAGTGTGGAAAAAACACTTTTCGCACTTGTGTTAGTGTTGAAAAACCACTTTTCGCACTTGTGTTAGTTTTGAAAAACCACTTTTCGCACTTGTGTTGGTGCAGGAAACCACTTTTGCACTTGTATTAGTGTGGAAAAAACACTTTTTGCACTTGTGATAGTGTTGAAAACCCACTTTTCGCACTTGTGTTAGTGTTGAAAATCCACTTTTCGCACTTGTGTTGGTGCAGGAAACCACTTTTGCACTTGTATTAGTGTGGAAAAAACACTTTTCGCACTTGTGTTAGTGTTGAAAAACCACTTTTCGCACTTGCGTTAGTGTTGAAAAACCACATTTCGCACTTGTGTTGGTGTTGAAAAACCACTTTTCGCACTTGTGTTGGTGCAGGAAACCACTTTTGCACTTGTATTAGTGTGGAAAAAACACATTTCGCACTTGTGTTAGTGTTGAAAAACCACTTTTCGCACTTGTGTTAGTGTTGAAAAACTACTTTTCGCACTTGTGTTAGTGTTGAAAAACCACTTTTCGCACTTGTGTTAGTGTTGAAAAACCACTTTTCGCACTTGTGTTGGTGCAGGAAACCACTTTTGCACTTGTATTAGTGTGGAAAAAACACATTTCGCACTTGTGTTAGTGTTGAAAAACCACTTTTCGCACTTGTGTTAGTGTTGTAAAACCACTTTTCGCACTTGTGTTGGTGCAGGAAACCACTTTTGCACTTGTATTAGTGTGGAAAAAAGACTTTTTGCACTTGTGATAGTGTTGAAAAACCACTTTTCGCACTTTTGTTAGTGTTGAAAAACCACTTTTCGCACTTGTGTTGGTGCAGGAAACCACTTTTGCACTTGTATTAGTGTGGAAAAACCACTTTTCGCACTTGTGTTAGTGTTGAAAAACCACTTTTCGCACTTGTGTTAGTGTTGAAAAACCACTTTTCGCAATTGTGTTAGTGTTGAAAAACCACTTTCCGCACTTGTGTTGGTGCAGGAAACCACTTTTGCACTTGTATTAGTGTGGAAAAAACACTTTTCGCACTTGTGTTAATGTTGAAAAACCACTTTTCGCACTTGTGTTAGTGTTGAAAAACCACTTTTCGCACTTGTGTTAGTGTTGAAAAACCACTTTTCGCACTTGTGTTGGTGCAGGAAACCACTTTTGCACTTGTATTAGTGTGGAAAAAACACTTTTTGCACTTGTGATAGTGTTGAAAAACCACTTTTCGCACTTGTGTTAGTGTTGAAAAACCACTTTTCGCACTTGTGTTGGTGCAGGAAACCACTTTTGCACTTGTATTAGTGTGGAAAAAACACTTTTCGCACTTGTGTTAGTGTTGAAAAACCACTTTTCGCACTTGCGTTAGTGTTGAAAAACCACATTTCACACTTGTGTTGGTGTTGAAAAACCACTTTTCGCACTTGTGTTGGTGCAGGAAACCACTTTTGCACTTGTATTAGTGTGGAAAAAACACATTTCGCACTTGTGTTAGTGTTGAAAAACCACTTTTCGCACTTGTGTTAGTGTTGAAAAACCACTTTTCGCATTTGTGTTGGTGCAGGAAACCACTTTTGCACTTGTATTAGTGTGGAAAAAACACTTTTCGCACTTGTGTTAGTGTTGAAAAACCACTTTTCGCACTTGTGTTAGTGTTGAAAAACCACTTTTCGCACTTGTGTTAATGTTGAAAAACCACTTTTCGCACTTGTGTTGGTGCAGGAAACCACTTTTGCACTTGTATTAGTGTGGAAAAACCACTTTTCGCACTTGTGTTAGTGTTGAAAAGCCACTTTTCGCACTTGTGTTAGTGTTGTAAAACCACTTTTCGCACTTGTGTTGGTGCAGGAAACCACTTTTGCACTTGTATTAGTGTGGAAAAACCACTTTTCGCACTTGTGTTAGTGTTGAAAAACCACTTTTCGCACTTGTGTTAGTGTTGAAAAACCACTTTTTGCACTTGTGTTAGTGTTGAAAAACCACTTTTCGCACTTGTGTTGGTGCAGGAAACCACTTTTGCACTTGTATTAGTGTGGAAAAAACACTTTTCACACTTGTGTTAATGTTGAAAAACCACTTTTCGCACTTGTGTTAGTGTTGAAAAACCACTTTTTGCACTTGTGTTAGTGTTGAAAAACCACTTTTCGCACTTGTGTTGGTGCAGGAAACCACTTTTGCACTTGTATTAGTGTGGAAAAAACACATTTCGCACTTGTGTTAGTGTTGAAAAACCACTTTTCGCACTTGTGTTAGTGTTGAAAAACTACTTTTCGCACTTGTGTTAGTGTTGAAAAACCACTTTTCGCACTTGTGTTAGTGTTGAAAATCCACTTTTCGCACTTGTGTTGGTGCAGGAAACCACTTTTGCACTTGTATTAGTGTGGAAAAAACACTTTTCGCACTTGTGTTCGTGTTGAAAAACCACTTTTCGCACTTGTGTAAGTGTGAAAAACCACTTTTCGCACTTGTGTTAGTGTTGAAAGCCCACTTTTCGCACTTGTGTTAGTGTTGAAAATCCACTTTTCGCACTTGTGTTGGTGCAGGAAACCACCTTTGCACTTGTATTAGTGTGGAAAAACCACTTTTCGCACTTGTGTTAGTGTTGAAAAACCACTTTTTGCACTTGTGTTAGTGTTGAAAAACCACATTTCGCACTTGTGTTGGTGTTGAAAAACCACTTTTCGCACTTGTGTTGGTGCAGGAAACCACTTTTGCACTTGTATTAGTGTGGAAAAAACACATTTTGCACTTGTGTTAGTGTTGAAAAACCACTTTTCGTACTTGTGTTAGTGTTGAAAAACCACTTTTCGCACTTGTGTTGGTGCAGGAAACCACTTTTGCACTTGTATTAGTGTGGAAAAAACACTTTTCGCACTTGTGTTAGTGTTGAAAAACCACTTTTCGCACTTGCGTTAGTGTTGAAAAACCACATTTCACACTTGTGTTGGTGTTGAAAAACCACTTTTCGCACTTGTGTTGGTGCAGGAAACCACTTTTGCACTTGTATTAGTGTGGAAAAAACACTTTTCGCACTTGTGTTAGTGTTGAAAAACCACTTTTCGCACTTGCGTTAGTGTTGAAAAACCACATTTCACACTTGTGTTGGTGTTGAAAAACCACTTTTCGCACTTGTGTTGGTGCAGGAAACCACTTTTGCACTTGTATTAGTGTGGAAAAAACACTTTTCGCACTTGTGTTAGTGTTGAAAAACCACTTTTCGCACTTGCGTTAGTGTTGAAAAACCACATTTCACACTTGTATTAGTGTGGAAAAAACACTTTTCACACTTGTGTTAATGTTGAAAAACCACTTTTCGCACTTGTGTTAGTGTTGAAAAACCACTTTTTGCACTTGTGTTAGTGTTGAAAAGCCACTTTTCGCACTTGTGTTAGTGTTGTAAAACCACTTTTCGCACTTGTGTTGGTGCAGGAAACCACTTTTGCACTTGTATTAGTGTGGAAAAACCACTTTTCGCACTTGTGTTAGTGTTGAAAAACCACTTTTCGCACTTGTGTTAGTGTTGAAAAACCACTTTTTGCACTTGTGTTAGTGTTGAAAAACCACTTTTCGCACTTGTGTTGGTGCAGGAAACCACTTTTGCACTTGTATTAGTGTGGAAAAAACACTTTTCGCACTTGTGTTAATGTTGAAAAACCACTTTTCGCACTTGTGTTAGTGTTGAAAAACCACTTTTTGCACTTGTGTTAGTGTTGAAAAACCACTTTTCGCACTTGTGTTGGTGCAGGAAACCACTTTTGCACTTGTATTAGTGTGGAAAAAACACATTTCGCACTTGTGTTAGTGTTGAAAAACCACTTTTCGCACTTGTGTTAGTGTTGAAAAACTACTTTTCGCACTTGTGTTAGTGTTGAAAAACCACTTTTCGCACTTGTGTTAGTGTTGAAAATCCACTTTTCGCACTTGTGTTGGTGCAGGAAACCACTTTTGCACTTGTATTAGTGTGGAAAAAACACTTTTCGCACTTGTGTTCGTGTTGAAAAACCACTTTTCGCACTTGTGTAAGTGTGAAAAACCACTTTTCGCACTTGTGTTAGTGTTGAAAGCCCACTTTTCGCACTTGTGTTAGTGTTGAAAATCCACTTTTCGCACTTGTGTTGGTGCAGGAAACCACCTTTGCACTTGTATTAGTGTGGAAAAACCACTTTTCGCACTTGTGTTAGTGTTGAAAAACCACTTTTTGCACTTGTGTTAGTGTTGAAAAACCACATTTCGCACTTGTGTTGGTGTTGAAAATCCACTTTTCGCACTTGTGTTGGTGCAGGAAACCACTTTTGCACTTGTATTAGTGTGGAAAAAACACTTTTTGCACTTGTATTAGTGTGGAAAAACACTTTTTGCACTTGTGATAGTGTTGAAAAACCACTCTTCGCACTTGTGTTAGTGTTGAAAAACCACTTTTCGCACTTGTGTTTGTGCAGGAAACCACGTTTGCACTTGTATTAGTGTGGAAAAAACACTTTTTGCACTTGTGATAGTGTTGAAAACCCACTTTTCGCACTTGTGTTAGTGTTGAAAATCCACTTTTCGCACTTGTGTTGGTGCAGGAAACCACTTTTGCACTTGTATTAGTGTGGAAAAACCACTTTTCGCACTTGTGTTAGTGTTGAAAAACCACTTTTCGCACTTGTGTTAGTGTTGAAAAACCACTTTTCGCACTTGTGTTCGTGTTGAAAAACCACTTTTCGCACTTGTGTTAGTGAAGGAAACCACTTTTCGCACTTGTGTTAGTGTTGAAAACCCACTTTTCGCACTTGTGTTAGTGTTGAAAATCCACTTTTCGCACTTGTGTTGGTGCAGGAAACCACTTTTGCACTTGTATTAGTGTGGAAAAAACACTTTTTGCACTTGTGTTAGTGTTGAAAATCCACTTTTCCCACTTGTGTTGGTGCAGGAATCCACTTTTGCACTTGTATTAGTGTGGAAAAAGCACTTTTTGCACTTGTGATATTGTTGAAAAACCACTTTTCGCACTTGCGTTAGTGTTGAAAAACCACTTTTCGCACTTGTGTTGGTGCAGGAAATCACTTTTGCACTTGTATTAGTGTGGAAAAACCACTTTTCGCACTTGTGTTAGTGTTGAAAAACCACTTTTCGCACTTGTGTTGGTGCAGGAAACCACTTTTGCACTTGTATTAGTGTGGAAAAAACACTTTTCGCACTTGTGTTAGTGTTGAAAAACCACTTTTCGCACTTGTGTTAGTTTTGAAAAACCACTTTTCGCACTTGTGTTGGTGCAGGAAACCACTTTTGCACTTGTATTAGTGTGGAAAAAACACTTTTTGCACTTGTGATAGTGTTGAAAACCCACTTTTCGCACTTGTGTTAGTGTTGAAAATCCACTTTTCGCACTTGTGTTGGTGCAGGAAACCACTTTTGCACTTGTATTAGTGTGGAAAAAACACTTTTCGCACTTGTGTTAGTGTTGAAAAACCACTTTTCGCACTTGCGTTAGTGTTGAAAAACCACATTTCGCACTTGTGTTGGTGTTGAAAAACCACTTTTCGCACTTGTGTTGGTGCAGGAAACCACTTTTGCACTTGTATTAGTGTGGAAAAAACACATTTCGCACTTGTGTTAGTGTTGAAAAACCACTTTTCGCACTTGTGTTAGTGTTGAAAAACTACTTTTCGCACTTGTGTTAGTGTTGAAAAACCACTTTTCGCACTTGTGTTAGTGTTGAAAAACCACTTTTCGCACTTGTGTTGGTGCAGGAGACCACTTTTGCACTTGTATTAGTGTGGAAAAAACACATTTCGCACTTGTGTTAGTGTTGAAAAACCACTTTTCGCACTTGTGTTAGTGTTGTAAAACCACTTTTCGCACTTGTGTTGGTGCAGGAAACCACTTTTGCACTTGTATTAGTGTGGAAAAAAGACTTTTTGCACTTGTGATAGTGTTGAAAAACCACTTTTCGCACTTTTGTTAGTGTTGAAAAACCACTTTTCGCACTTGTGTTGGTGCAGGAAACCACTTTTGCACTTGTATTAGTGTGGAAAAACCACTTTTCGCACTTGTGTTAGTGTTGAAAAACCACTTTTCGCACTTGTGTTAGTGTTGAAAAACCACTTTTCGCAATTGTGTTAGTGTTGAAAAACCACTTTCCGCACTTGTGTTGGTGCAGGAAACCACTTTTGCACTTGTATTAGTGTGGAAAAAACACTTTTCGCACTTGTGTTAATGTTGAAAAACCACTTTTCGCACTTGTGTTAGTGTTGAAAAACCACTTTTCGCACTTGTGTTAGTGTTGAAAAACCACTTTTCGCACTTGTGTTGGTGCAGGAAACCACTTTTGCACTTGTATTAGTGTGGAAAAAACACTTTTTGCACTTGTGATAGTGTTGAAAAACCACTTTTCGCACTTGTGTTAGTGTTGAAAAACCACTTTTCGCACTTGTGTTGGTGCAGGAAACCACTTTTGCACTTGTATTAGTGTGGAAAAAACACTTTTCGCACTTGTGTTAGTGTTGAAAAACCACTTTTCGCACTTGCGTTAGTGTTGAAAAACCACATTTCACACTTGTGTTGGTGTTGAAAAACCACTTTTCGCACTTGTGTTGGTGCAGGAAACCACTTTTGCACTTGTATTAGTGTGGAAAAAACACATTTCGCACTTGTGTTAGTGTTGAAAAACCACTTTTCGCACTTGTGTTAGTGTTGAAAAACCACTTTTCGCATTTGTGTTGGTGCAGGAAACCACTTTTGCACTTGTATTAGTGTGGAAAAAACACTTTTCGCACTTGTGTTAGTGTTGAAAAACCACTTTTCGCACTTGTGTTAGTGTTGAAAAACCACTTTTCGCACTTGTGTTAATGTTGAAAAACCACTTTTCGCACTTGTGTTGGTGCAGGAAACCACTTTTGCACTTGTATTAGTGTGGAAAAACCACTTTTCGCACTTGTGTTAGTGTTGAAAAGCCACTTTTCGCACTTGTGTTAGTGTTGTAAAACCACTTTTCGCACTTGTGTTGGTGCAGGAAACCACTTTTGCACTTGTATTAGTGTGGAAAAACCACTTTTCGCACTTGTGTTAGTGTTGAAAAACCACTTTTCGCACTTGTGTTAGTGTTGAAAAACCACTTTTCGCACTTGTGTTGGTGCAGGAAACCACTTTTGCACTTGTATTAGTGTGGAAAAAACACTTTTCACACTTGTGTTAATGTTGAAAAACCACTTTTCGCACTTGTGTTAGTGTTGAAAAACCACTTTTTGCACTTGTGTTAGTGTTGAAAAACCACTTTTCGCACTTGTGTTGGTGCAGGAAACCACTTTTGCACTTGTATTAGTGTGGAAAAAACACATTTCGCACTTGTGTTAGTGTTGAAAAACCACTTTTCGCACTTGTGTTAGTGTTGAAAAACTACTTTTCGCACTTGTGTTAGTGTTGAAAAACCACTTTTCGCACTTGTGTTAGTGTTGAAAATCCACTTTTCGCACTTGTGTTGGTGCAGGAAACCACTTTTGCACTTGTATTAGTGTGGAAAAAACACTTTTCGCACTTGTGTTCGTGTTGAAAAACCACTTTTCGCACTTGTGTAAGTGTGAAAAACCACTTTTCGCACTTGTGTTAGTGTTGAAAGCCCACTTTTCGCACTTGTGTTAGTGTTGAAAATCCACTTTTCGCACTTGTGTTGGTGCAGGAAACCACCTTTGCACTTGTATTAGTGTGGAAAAACCACTTTTCGCACTTGTGTTAGTGTTGAAAAACCACTTTTTGCACTTGTGTTAGTGTTGAAAAACCACATTTCGCACTTGTGTTGGTGTTGAAAAACCACTTTTCGCACTTGTGTTGGTGCAGGAAACCACTTTTGCACTTGTATTAGTGTGGAAAAAACACATTTTGCACTTGTGTTAGTGTTGAAAAACCACTTTTCGTACTTGTGTTAGTGTTGAAAAACCACTTTTCGCACTTGTGTTGGTGCAGGAAACCACTTTTGCACTTGTATTAGTGTGGAAAAAACACTTTTCGCACTTGTGTTAGTGTTGAAAAACCACTTTTCGCACTTGCGTTAGTGTTGAAAAACCACATTTCACACTTGTGTTGGTGTTGAAAAACCACTTTTCGCACTTGTGTTGGTGCAGGAAACCACTTTTGCACTTGTATTAGTGTGGAAAAAACACATTTCGCACTTGTGTTAGTGTTGAAAAACCACTTTTCGCACTTGTGTTAGTGTTGAAAAACCACTTTTCGCATTTGTGTTGGTGCAGGAAACCACTTTTGCACTTGTATTAGTGTGGAAAAAACACTTTTCGCACTTGTGTTAGTGTTGAAAAACCACTTTTCGCACTTGTGTTAGTGTTGAAAAACCACTTTTCGCACTTGTGTTAATGTTGAAAAACCACTTTTCGCACTTGTGTTGGTGCAGGAAACCACTTTTGCACTTGTATTAGTGTGGAAAAACCACTTTTCGCACTTGTGTTAGTGTTGAAAAGCCACTTTTCGCACTTGTGTTAGTGTTGTAAAACCACTTTTCGCACTTGTGTTGGTGCAGGAAACCACTTTTGCACTTGTATTAGTGTGGAAAAACCACTTTTCGCACTTGTGTTAGTGTTGAAAAACCACTTTTCGCACTTGTGTTAGTGTTGAAAAACCACTTTTTGCACTTGTGTTAGTGTTGAAAAACCACTTTTCGCACTTGTGTTGGTGCAGGAAACCACTTTTGCACTTGTATTAGTGTGGAAAAAACACTTTTCGCACTTGTGTTAATGTTGAAAAACCACTTTTCGCACTTGTGTTAGTGTTGAAAAACCACTTTTTGCACTTGTGTTAGTGTTGAAAAACCACTTTTCGCACTTGTGTTGGTGCAGGAAACCACTTTTGCACTTGTATTAGTGTGGAAAAAACACATTTCGCACTTGTGTTAGTGTTGAAAAACCACTTTTCGCACTTGTGTTAGTGTTGAAAAACTACTTTTCGCACTTGTGTTAGTGTTGAAAAACCACTTTTCGCACTTGTGTTAGTGTTGAAAATCCACTTTTCGCACTTGTGTTGGTGCAGGAAACCACTTTTGCACTTGTATTAGTGTGGAAAAAACACTTTTCGCACTTGTGTTCGTGTTGAAAAACCACTTTTCGCACTTGTGTAAGTGTGAAAAACCACTTTTCGCACTTGTGTTAGTGTTGAAAGCCCACTTTTCGCACTTGTGTTAGTGTTGAAAATCCACTTTTCGCACTTGTGTTGGTGCAGGAAACCACCTTTGCACTTGTATTAGTGTGGAAAAACCACTTTTCGCACTTGTGTTAGTGTTGAAAAACCACTTTTTGCACTTGTGTTAGTGTTGAAAAACCACATTTCGCACTTGTGTTGGTGTTGAAAAACCACTTTTCGCACTTGTGTTGGTGCAGGAAACCACTTTTGCACTTGTATTAGTGTGGAAAAAACACATTTTGCACTTGTGTTAGTGTTGAAAAACCACTTTTCGTACTTGTGTTAGTGTTGAAAAACCACTTTTCGCACTTGTGTTGGTGCAGGAAACCACTTTTGCACTTGTATTAGTGTGGAAAAAACACTTTTTGCACTTGTATTAGTGTGGAAAAACACTTTTTGCACTTGTGATAGTGTTGAAAAACCACTTTTCGCACTTGTGTTAGTGTTGAAAAACCACTTTTCGCACTTGTGTTTGTGCAGGAAACCACGTTTGCACTTGTATTAGTGTGGAAAAAACACTTTTTGCACTTGTGATAGTGTTGAAAACCCACTTTTCGCACTTGTGTTAGTGTTGAAAATCCACTTTTCGCACTTGTGTTGGTGCAGGAAACCACTTTTGCACTTGTATTAGTGTGGAAAAACCACTTTTCGCACTTGTGTTAGTGTTGAAAAACCACTTTTCGCACTTGTGTTAGTGTTGAAAAACCACTTTTCGCACTTGTGTTAGTGTTGAAAACCCACTTTTCGCACTTGTGTTAGTGAAGGAAACCACTTTTCGCACTTGTGTTAGTGTTGAAAACCCACTTTTCGCACTTGTGTTAGTGTTGAAAATCCACTTTTCGCACTTGTGTTGGTGCAGGAAACCACTTTTGCACTTGTATTAGTGTGGAAAAAACACTTTTTGCACTTGTGTTAGTGTTGAAAATCCACTTTTCCCACTTGTGTTGGTGCAGGAATCCACTTTTGCACTTGTATTAGTGTGGAAAAAGCACTTTTTGCACTTGTGATATTGTTGAAAAACCACTTTTCGCACTTGTGTTAGTGTTGAAAAACCACTTTTCGCACTTGTGTTGGTGCAGGAAATCACTTTTGCACTTGTATTAGTGTGGAAAAACCACTTTTCGCACTTGTGTTAGTGTTGAAAAACCACTTTTCGCACTTGTGTTGGTGCAGGAAACCACTTTTGCACTTGTATTAGTGTGGAAAAAACACTTTTCGCACTTGTGTTAGTGTTGAAAAACCACTTTTCGCACTTGTGTTAGTTTTGAAAAACCACTTTTCGCACTTGTGTTGGTGCAGGAAACCACTTTTGCACTTGTATTAGTGTGGAAAAAACACTTTTTGCACTTGTGATAGTGTTGAAAACCCACTTTTCGCACTTGTGTTAGTGTTGAAAATCCACTTTTCGCACTTGTGTTGGTGCAGGAAACCACTTTTGCACTTGTATTAGTGTGGAAAAAACACTTTTCGCACTTGTGTTAGTGTTGAAAAACCACTTTTCGCACTTGCGTTAGTGTTGAAAAACCACATTTCGCACTTGTGTTGGTGTTGAAAAACCACTTTTCGCACTTGTGTTGGTGCAGGAAACCACTTTTGCACTTGTATTAGTGTGGAAAAAACACATTTCGCACTTGTGTTAGTGTTGAAAAACCACTTTTCGCACTTGTGTTAGTGTTGAAAAACTACTTTTCGCACTTGTGTTAGTGTTGAAAAACCACTTTTCGCACTTGTGTTAGTGTTGAAAAACCACTTTTCGCACTTGTGTTGGTGCAGGAGACCACTTTTGCACTTGTATTAGTGTGGAAAAAACACATTTCGCACTTGTGTTAGTGTTGAAAAACCACTTTTCGCACTTGTGTTAGTGTTGTAAAACCACTTTTCGCACTTGTGTTGGTGCAGGAAACCACTTTTGCACTTGTATTAGTGTGGAAAAAAGACTTTTTGCACTTGTGATAGTGTTGAAAAACCACTTTTCGCACTTTTGTTAGTGTTGAAAAACCACTTTTCGCACTTGTGTTGGTGCAGGAAACCACTTTTGCACTTGTATTAGTGTGGAAAAAACACTTTTCGCACTTGTGTTCGTGTTGAAAAACCACTTTTCGCACTTTTGTTAGTGTTGAAAAACCACTTTTCGCACTTGTGTTAGTGTTGAAAAACCACTTTTCGCACTCGTGTTAGTGTTGAAAAACCACTTTTCACACTTGTGTTGGTGCAGGAAACCACTTTTGCACTTGTATTATTGTTAGAAAAAACACTTTTCGCACTTGTGTTAGTGTTGAAAAACCACTTTTCGCACTTGTGTTAGTGTTGAAAAACCACTTTTCGCACTTGTGTTGGTGCAGGAAACCACTTTTGCACTTGTATTAGTGTGGAAAAAACACTTTTTGCACTTGTGATATTGTTGAAAAACCACTTTTCGCACTTGTGTTAGTGTTGAAAAACCACTTTTCGCACTTGTGTTGGTGCAGGAAATCACTTTTGCACTTGTATTAGTGTGGAAAAACCACTTTTCGCACTTGTGTTAGTGTTGAAAAACCACTTTTCGCACTTGTGTTAGTGTTGAAAAACCACTTTTCGCACTTGTGTTAGTGAAGGAAACCACTTTTCGCACTTGTGTTAGTGTTGAAAACCCACTTTTCGCACTTGTGTTAGTGTTGAAAATCCACTTTTTGCACTTGTGTTAGTGTTGAAAAACCACATTTCGCACTTGTGTTGGTGTTGAAAAACCACTTTTCGCACTTGTGTTGGTGCAGGAAACCACTTTTGCACTTGTATTAGTGTGGAAAAAACACATTTCGCACTTGTGTTAGTGTTGAAAAACCACTTTTCACACTTGTGTTAGTGTTGAAAAACCACTTTTCGCACTTGTGTTGGTGCAGGAAACCACTTTTGCACTTGTATTAGTGTGGAAAAAACACTTTTTGCACTTGTATTAGTGTGGAAAAACACTTTTTGCACTTGTGATAGTGTTGAAAAACCACTTTTCGCACTTGTGTTAGTGTTGAAAAACCACTTTTCGCACTTGTGTTGGTGCAGGAAACCACTTTTGCACTTGTATTAGTGTGGAAAAAACACTTTTTGCACTTGTATTAGTGTGGAAAAACACTTTTTGCACTTGTGATAGTGTTGAAAAACCACTTTTCGCACTTGTGTTAGTGTTGAAAAACCACTTTTCGCACTTGTGTTTGTGCAGGAAACCACGTTTGCACTTGTATTAGTGTGGAAAAAACACTTTTTGCACTTGTGATAGTGTTGAAAACCCACTTTTCGCACTTGTGTTAGTGTTGAAAATCCACTTTTCGCACTTGTGTTGGTGCAGGAAACCACTTTTGCACTTGTATTAGTGTGGAAAAACCACTTTTCGCACTTGTGTTAGTGTTGAAAAACCACTTTTCGCACTTGTGTTAGTGTTGAAAAACCACTTTTCGCACTTGTGTTAGTGTTGAAAAACCACTTTTCGCACTTGTGTTAGTGAAGGAAACCACTTTTCGCACTTGTGTTAGTGTTGAAAACCCACTTTTCGCACTTGTGTTAGTGTTGAAAATCCACTTTTCGCACTTGTGTTGGTGCAGGAAACCACTTTTGCACTTGTATTAGTGTGGAAAAAACACTTTTTGCACTTGTGTTAGTGTTGAAAATCCACTTTTCCCACTTGTGTTGGTGCAGGAATCCACTTTTGCACTTGTATTAGTGTGGAAAAAGCACTTTTTGCACTTGTGATATTGTTGAAAAACCACTTTTCGCACTTGTGTTAGTGTTGAAAAACCACTTTTCACACTTGTGTTGGTGCAGGAAATCACTTTTGCACTTGTATTAGTGTGGAAAAACCACTTTTCGCACTTGTGTTAGTGTTGAAAAACCACTTTTCGCACTTGTGTTGGTGCAGGAAACCACTTTTGCACTTGTATTAGTGTGGAAAAAACACTTTTCGCACTTGTGTTAGTGTTGAAAAACCACTTTTCGCACTTGTGTTAGTTTTGAAAAACCACTTTTCGCACTTGTGTTGGTGCAGGAAACCACTTTTGCACTTGTATTAGTGTGGAAAAAACACTTTTTGCACTTGTGATAGTGTTGAAAACCCACTTTTCGCACTTGTGTTAGTGTTGAAAATCCACTTTTCGCACTTGTGTTGGTGCAGGAAACCACTTTTGCACTTGTATTAGTGTGGAAAAAACACTTTTCGCACTTGTGTTAGTGTTGAAAAACCACTTTTCGCACTTGCGTTAGTGTTGAAAAACCACATTTCGCACTTGTGTTGGTGTTGAAAAACCACTTTTCGCACTTGTGTTGGTGCAGGAAACCACTTTTGCACTTGTGTTAGTGTGGAAAAAACACATTTCGCACTTGTGTTAGTGTTGAAAAACCACTTTTCGCACTTGTGTTAGTGTTGAAAAACTACTTTTCGCACTTGTGTTAGTGTTGAAAAACCACTTTTCGCACTTGTGTTAGTGTTGAAAAACCACTTTTCGCACTTGTGTTGGTGCAGGAGACCACTTTTGCACTTGTATTAGTGTGGAAAAAACACATTTCGCACTTGTGTTAGTGTTGAAAAACCACTTTTCGCACTTGTGTTAGTGTTGTAAAACCACTTTTCGCACTTGTGTTGGTGCAGGAAACCACTTTTGCACTTGTATTAGTGTGGAAAAAAGACTTTTTGCACTTGTGATAGTGTTGAAAAACCACTTTTCGCACTTTTGTTAGTGTTGAAAAACCACTTTTCGCACTTGTGTTGGTGCAGGAAACCACTTTTGCACTTGTATTAGTGTGGAAAAAACACTTTTCGCACTTGTGTTCGTGTTGAAAAACCACTTTTCGCACTTTTGTTAGTGTTGAAAAACCACTTTTCGCACTTGTGTTAGTGTTGAAAAACCACTTTTCGCACTCGTGTTAGTGTTGAAAAACCACTTTTCGCACTTGTGTTGGTGCAGGAAACCACTTTTGCACTTGTATTAGTGTTAGAAAAAACACTTTTCGCACTTGTGTTAGTGTTGAAAAACCACTTTTCGCACTTGTGTTAGTGTTGAAAAACCACTTTTCGCACTTGTGTTGGTGCAGGAAACCACTTTTGCACTTGTATTAGTGTGGAAAAAACACTTTTTGCACTTGTGATATTGTTGAAAAACCACTTTTCGCACTTGTGTTAGTGTTGAAAAACCACTTTTCGCACTTGTGTTGGTGCAGGAAATCACTTTTGCACTTGTATTAGTGTGGAAAAACCACTTTTCGCACTTGTGTTAGTGTTGAAAAACCACTTTTCGCACTTGTGTTAGTGTTGAAAAACCACTTTTCGCACTTGTGTTAGTGAAGGAAACCACTTTTCGCACTTGTGTTAGTGTTGAAAACCCACTTTTCGCACTTGTGTTAGTGTTGAAAATCCACTTTTTGCACTTGTGTTAGTGTTGAAAAACCACATTTCGCACTTGTGTTGGTGTTGAAAAACCACTTTTCGCACTTGTGTTGGTGCAGGAAACCACTTTTGCACTTGTATTAGTGTGGAAAAAACACATTTCGCACTTGTGTTAGTGTTGAAAAACCACTTTTCGCACTTGTGTTAGTGTTGAAAAACCACTTTTCGCACTTGTGTTGGTGCAGGAAACCACTTTTGCACTTGTATTAGTGTGGAAAAAACACTTTTTGCACTTGTATTAGTGTGGAAAAACACTTTTTGCACTTGTGATAGTGTTGAAAAACCACTTTTCGCACTTGTGTTAGTGTTGAAAAACCACTTTTCGCACTTGTGTTGGTGCAGGAAACCACTTTTGCACTTGTATTAGTGTGGAAAAAACACTTTTTGCACTTGTGATAGTGTTGAAAACCCACTTTTCGCACTTGTGTTAGTGTTGAAAATCCACTTTTCGCACTTGTGTTGGTGCAGGAAACCACTTTTGCACTTGTATTAGTGTGGAAAAACCACTTTTCGCACTTGTGTTAGTGTTGAAAAACCACTTTTCGCACTTGTGTTAGTGTTGAAAAACCACTTTTCGCACTTGTGTTAGTGTTGAAAAACCACTTTTCGCACTTGTGTTAGTGAAGGAAACCACTTTTCGCACTTGTGTTAGTGTTGAAAACCCACTTTTCGCACTTGTGTTAGTGTTGAAAATCCACTTTTCGCACTTGTGTTGGTGCAGGAAACCACTTTTGCACTTGTATTAGTGTGGAAAAAACACTTTTTGCACTTGTGTTAGTGTTGAAAATCCACTTTTCCCACTTGTGTTGGTGCAGGAATCCACTTTTGCACTTGTATTAGTGTGGAAAAAGCACTTTTTGCACTTGTGATATTGTTGAAAAACCACTTTTCGCACTTGTGTTAGTGTTGAAAAACCACTTTTCGCACTTGTGTTGGTGCAGGAAATCACTTTTGCACTTGTATTAGTGTGGAAAAACCACTTTTCGCACTTGTGTTAGTGTTGAAAAACCACTTTTCGCACTTGTGTTGGTGCAGGAAACCACTTTTGCACTTGTATTAGTGTGGAAAAAACACTTTTCGCACTTGTGTTATTGTTGAAAAACCACTTTTCGCACTTGTGTTAGTTTTGAAAAACCACTTTTCGCACTTGTGTTGGTGCAGGAAACCACTTTTGCACTTGTATTAGTGTGGAAAAAACACTTTTTGCACTTGTGATAGTGTTGAAAACCCACTTTTCGCACTTGTGTTAGTGTTGAAAATCCACTTTTCGCACTTGTGTTGGTGCAGGAAACCACTTTTGCACTTGTATTAGTGTGGAAAAAACACTTTTCGCACTTGTGTTAGTGTTGAAAAACCACTTTTCGCACTTGCGTTAGTGTTGAAAAACCACATTTCGCACTTGTGTTGGTGTTGAAAAACCACTTTTCGCACTTGTGTTGGTGCAGGAAACCACTTTTGCACTTGTATTAGTGTGGAAAAAACACATTTCGCACTTGTGTTAGTGTTGAAAAACCACTTTTCGCACTTGTGTTCGTGTTGAAAAACTACTTTTCGCACTTGTGTTAGTGTTGAAAAACCACTTTTCGCACTTGTGTTAGTGTTGAAAAACCACTTTTCGCACTTGTGTTGGTGCAGGAGACCACTTTTGCACTTGTATTAGTGTGGAAAAAACACATTTCGCACTTGTGTTAGTGTTGAAAAACCACTTTTCGCACTTGTGTTAGTGTTGTAAAACCACTTTTCGCACTTGTGTTGGTGCAGGAAACCACTTTTGCACTTGTATTAGTGTGGAAAAAAGACTTTTTGCACTTGTGATAGTGTTGAAAAACCACTTTTCGCACTTTTGTTAGTGTTGAAAAACCACTTTTCGCACTTGTGTTGGTGCAGGAAACCACTTTTGCACTTGTATTAGTGTGGAAAAACCACTTTTCGCACTTGTGTTAGTGTTGAAAAACCACTTTTCGCACTTGTGTTAGTGTTGAAAAACCACTTTTCGCAATTGTGTTAGTGTTGAAAAACCACTTTCCGCACTTGTGTTGGTGCAGGAAACCACTTTTGCACTTGTATTAGTGTGGAAAAAACACTTTTCGCACTTGTGTTAATGTTGAAAAACCACTTTTCGCACTTGTGTTAGTGTTGAAAAACCACTTTTCACACTTGTGTTAGTGTTGAAAAACCACTTTTCGCACTTGTGTTGGTGCAGGAAACCACTTTTGCACTTGTATTAGTGTGGAAAAAACACTTTTTGCACTTGTGATAGTGTTGAAAAACCACTTTTCGCACTTGTGTTAGTGTTGAAAAACCACTTTTCGCACTTGTGTTGGTGCAGGAAACCACTTTTGCACTTGTATTAGTGTGGAAAAAACACTTTTCGCACTTGTGTTAGTGTTGAAAAACCACTTTTCGCACTTGCGTTAGTGTTGAAAAACCACATTTCGCACTTGTGTTGGTGTTGAAAAACCACTTTTCGCACTTGTGTTGGTGCAGGAAACCACTTTTGCACTTGTATTAGTGTGGAAAAAACACATTTCGCACTTGTGTTAGTGTTGAAAAACCACTTTTCGCACTTGTGTTAGTGTTGAAAAACCACTTTTCGCATTTGTGTTGGTGCAGGAAACCACTTTTGCACTTGTATTAGTGTGGAAAAAACACTTTTCGCACTTGTGTTAGTGTTGAAAAACCACTTTTCGCACTTGTGTTAGTGTTGAAAAACCACTTTTCGCACTTGTGTTAATGTTGAAAAACCACTTTTCGCACTTGTGTTGGTGCAGGAAACCACTTTTGCACTTGTATTAGTGTGGAAAAACCACTTTTCACACTTGTGTTAGTGTTGAAAAGCCACTTTTCGCACTTGTGTTAGTGTTGTAAAACCACTTTTCGCACTTGTGTTGGTGCAGGAAACCACTTTTCCACTTGTATTAGTGTGGAAAAACCACTTTTCGCACTTGTGTTAGTGTTGAAAAGCCACTTTTCGCACTTGTGTTAGTGTTGTAAAACCACTTTTCGCACTTGTGTTGGTGCAGGAAACCACTTTTGCACTTGTATTAGTGTGGAAAAACCACTTTTCGCACTTGTGTTAGTGTTGAAAAACCACTTTTCGCACTTGTGTTAGTGTTGAAAAACCACTTTTTGCACTTGTGTTAGTGTTGAAAAACCACTTTTCGCACTTGTGTTGGTGCAGGAAACCACTTTTGCACTTGTATTAGTGTGGAAAAAACACTTTTCGCACTTGTGTTAATGTTGAAAAACCACTTTTCGCACTTGTGTTAGTGTTGAAAAACCACTTTTTGCACTTGTGTTAGTGTTGAAAAACCACTTTTCGCACTTGTGTTGGTGCAGGAAACCACTTTTGCACTTGTATTAGTGTGGAAAAAACACATTTCGCACTTGTGTTAGTGTTGAAAAACCACTTTTCGCACTTGTGTTAGTGTTGAAAAACTACTTTTCGCACTTGTGTTAGTGTTGAAAAACCACTTTTCGCACTTGTGTTAGTGTTGAAAATCCACTTTTCGCACTTGTGTTGGTGCAGGAAACCACTTTTGCACTTGTATTAGTGTGGAAAAAACACTTTTCGCACTTGTGTTCGTGTTGAAAAACCACTTTTCGCACTTGTGTAAGTGTGAAAAACCACTTTTCGCACTTGTGTTAGTGTTGAAAGCCCACTTTTCGCACTTGTGTTAGTGTTGAAAATCCACTTTTCGCACTTGTGTTGGTGCAGGAAACCACCTTTGCACTTGTATTAGTGTGGAAAAACCACTTTTCGCACTTGTGTTAGTGTTGAAAAACCACTTTTTGCACTTGTGTTAGTGTTGAAAAACCACATTTCGCACTTGTGTTGGTGTTGAAAAACCACTTTTCGCACTTGTGTTGGTGCAGGAAACCACTTTTGCACTTGTATTAGTGTGGAAAAAACACATTTCGCACTTGTGTTAGTGTTGAAAAACCACTTTTCGCACTTGTGTTAGTGTTGAAAAACCACTTTTCGCACTTGTGTTGGTGCAGGAAACCACTTTTGCACTTGTATTAGTGTGGAAAAAACACTTTTTGCACTTGTATTAGTGTGGAAAAACACTTTTTGCACTTGTGATAGTGTTGAAAAACCACTTTTCGCACTTGTGTTAGTGTTGAAAAACCACTTTTCGCACTTGTGTTGGTGCAGGAAACCACGTTTGCACTTGTATTAGTGTGGAAAAAACACTTTTTGCACTTGTGATAGTGTTGAAAACCCACTTTTCGCACTTGTGTTAGTGTTGAAAATCCACTTTTCGCACTTGTGTTGGTGCAGGAAACCACTTTTGCACTTGTATTAGTGTGGAAAAACCACTTTTCGCACTTGTGTTAGTGTTGAAAAACCACTTTTCGCACTTGTGTTAGTGTTGAAAAACCACTTTTCGCACTTGTGTTAGTGTTGAAAAACCACTTTTCGCACTTGTGTTAGTGAAGGAAACCACTTTTCGCACTTGTGTTAGTGTTGAAAACCCACTTTTCGCACTTGTGTTAGTGTTGAAAATCCACTTTTTGCACTTGTGTTGGTGCAGGAAACCACTTTTGCACTTGTATTAGTGTGGAAAAAACACTTTTTGCACTTGTGTTAGTGTTGAAAATCCACTTTTCCCACTTGTGTTGGTGCAGGAATCCACTTTTGCACTTGTATTAGTGTGGAAAAAGCACTTTTTGCACTTGTGATATTGTTGAAAAACCACTTTTCGCACTTGTGTTAGTGTTGAAAAACCACTTTTCGCACTTGTGTTGGTGCAGGAAATCACTTTTGCACTTGTATTAGTGTGGAAAAACCACTTTTCGCACTTGTGTTAGTGTTGAAAAACCACTTTTCGCACTTGTGTTGGTGCAGGAAACCACTTTTGCACTTGTATTAGTGTGGAAAAAACACTTTTCGCACTTGTGTTAGTGTTGAAAAACCACTTTTCGCACTTGTGTTAGTTTTGAAAAACCACTTTTCGCACTTGTGTTGGTGCAGGAAACCACTTTTGCACTTGTATTAGTGTGGAAAAAACACTTTTTGCACTTGTGATAGTGTTGAAAACCCACTTTTCGCACTTGTGTTAGTGTTGAAAATCCACTTTTCGCACTTGTGTTGGTGCAGGAAACCACTTTTGCACTTGTATTAGTGTGGAAAAAACACTTTTCGCACTTGTGTTAGTGTTGAAAAACCACTTTTCGCACTTGCGTTAGTGTTGAAAAACCACATTTCGCACTTGTGTTGGTGTTGAAAAACCACTTTTCGCACTTGTGTTGGTGCAGGAAACCACTTTTGCACTTGTATTAGTGTGGAAAAAACACATTTCGCACTTGTGTTAGTGTTGAAAAACCACTTTTCGCACTTGTGTTAGTGTTGAAAAACTACTTTTCGCACTTGTGTTAGTGTTGAAAAACCACTTTTCGCACTTGTGTTAGTGTTGAAAAACCACTTTTCGCACTTGTGTTGGTGCAGGAGACCACTTTTGCACTTGTATTAGTGTGGAAAAAACACATTTCGCACTTGTGTTAGTGTTGAAAAACCACTTTTCGCACTTGTGTTATTGTTGTAAAACCACTTTTCGCACTTGTGTTGGTGCAGGAAACCACTTTTGCACTTGTATTAGTGTGGAAAAAAGACTTTTTGCACTTGTGATAGTGTTGAAAAACCACTTTTCGCACTTTTGTTAGTGTTGAAAAACCACTTTTCGCACTTGTGTTGGTGCAGGAAACCACTTTTGCACTTGTATTAGTGTGGAAAAAACACTTTTCGCACTTGTGTTCGTGTTGAAAAACCACTTTTCGCACTTTTGTTAGTGTTGAAAAACCACTTTTCGCACTTGTGTTAGTGTTGAAAAACCACTTTTCGCACTCGTGTTAGTGTTGAAAAACCACTTTTCGCACTTGTGTTGGTGCAGGAAACCACTTTTGCACTTGTATTAGTGTTAGAAAAAACACTTTTCGCACTTGTGTTAGTGTTGAAAAACCACTTTTCGCACTTGTGTTAGTGTTGAAAAACCACTTTTCGCACTTGTGTTGGTGCAGGAAACCACTTTTGCACTTGTATTAGTGTGGAAAAAACACTTTTTGCACTTGTGATATTGTTGAAAAACCACTTTTCGCACTTGTGTTAGTGTTGAAAAACCACTTTTCGCACTTGTGTTGGTGCAGGAAATCACTTTTGCACTTGTATTAGTGTGGAAAAACCACTTTTCGCACTTGTGTTAGTGTTGAAAAACCACTTTTCGCACTTGTGTTAGTTTTGAAAAACCACTTTTCGCACTTGTGTTGGTGCAGGAAACCACTTTTGCACTTGTATTAGTGTGGAAAAAACACTTTTTGCACTTGTGATAGTGTTGAAAACCCACTTTTCGCACTTGTGTTAGTGTTGAAAATCCACTTTTCGCACTTGTGTTGGTGCAGGAAACCACTTTTGCACTTGTATTAGTGTTGAAAAACCACTTTTCGCACTTGTGTTAGTGTTGAAAAACCACTTTTCGCAATTGTGTTAGTGTTGAAAAACCACTTTCCGCACTTGTGTTGGTGCAGGAAACCACTTTTGCACTTGTATTAGTGTGGAAAAAACACTTCGCACTTGTGTTAATGTTGAAAAACCACTTTTCGCACTTGTGTTAGTGTTGAAAAACCACTTTTCACACTTGTGTTAGTGTTGAAAAACCACTTTTCGCACTTGTGTTGGTGCAGGAAACCACTTTTGCACTTGTATTAGTGTGGAAAAAACACTTTTTGCACTTGTGATAGTGTTGAAAAACCACTTTTCGCACTTGTGTTAGTGTTGAAAAACCACTTTTCGCACTTGTGTTGGTGCAGGAAACCACTTTTGCACTTGTATTAGTGTGGAAAAAACACTTTTCGCACTTGTGTTAGTGTTGAAAAACCACTTTTCGCACTTGCGTTAGTGTTGAAAAACCACATTTCGCACTTGTGTTGGTGTTGAAAAACCACTTTTCGCACTTGTGTTGGTGCAGGAAACCACTTTTGCACTTGTATTAGTGTGGAAAAAACACATTTCGCACTTGTGTTAGTGTTGAAAAACCACTTTTCGCACTTGTGTTAGTGTTGAAAAACCACTTTTCGCATTTGTGTTGGTGCAGGAAACCACTTTTGCACTTGTATTAGTGTGGAAAAAACACTTTTCGCACTTGTGTTAGTGTTGAAAAACCACTTTTCGCACTTGTGTTAGTGTTGAAAAACCACTTTTCGCACTTGTGTTAATGTTGAAAAACCACTTTTCGCACTTGTGTTGGTGCAGGAAACCACTTTTGCACTTGTATTAGTGTGGAAAAACCACTTTTCACACTTGTGTTAGTGTTGAAAAGCCACTTTTCGCACTTGTGTTAGTGTTGTAAAACCACTTTTCGCACTTGTGTTGGTGCAGGAAACCACTTTTCCACTTGTATTAGTGTGGAAAAACCACTTTTCGCACTTGTGTTAGTGTTGAAAAGCCACTTTTCGCACTTGTGTTAGTGTTGTAAAACCACTTTTCGCACTTGTGTTGGTGCAGGAAACCACTTTTGCACTTGTATTAGTGTGGAAAAACCACTTTTCGCACTTGTGTTAGTGTTGAAAAACCACTTTTCGCACTTGTGTTAGTGTTGAAAAACCACTTTTTGCACTTGTGTTAGTGTTGAAAAACCACTTTTCGCACTTGTGTTGGTGCAGGAAACCACTTTTGCACTTGTATTAGTGTGGAAAAAACACTTTTCGCACTTGTGTTAATGTTGAAAAACCACTTTTCGCACTTGTGTTAGTGTTGAAAAACCACTTTTTGCACTTGTGTTAGTGTTGAAAAACCACTTTTCGCACTTGTGTTGGTGCAGGAAACCACTTTTGCACTTGTATTAGTGTGGAAAAAACACATTTCGCACTTGTGTTAGTGTTGAAAAACCACTTTTCGCACTTGTGTTAGTGTTGAAAAACTACTTTTCGCACTTGTGTTAGTGTTGAAAAACCACTTTTCGCACTTGTGTTAGTGTTGAAAATCCACTTTTCGCACTTGTGTTGGTGCAGGAAACCACTTTTGCACTTGTATTAGTGTGGAAAAAACACTTTTCGCACTTGTGTTCGTGTTGAAAAACCACTTTTCGCACTTGTGTAAGTGTGAAAAACCACTTTTCGCACTTGTGTTAGTGTTGAAAGCCCACTTTTCGCACTTGTGTTAGTGTTGAAAATCCACTTTTCGCACTTGTGTTGGTGCAGGAAACCACCTTTGCACTTGTATTAGTGTGGAAAAACCACTTTTCGCACTTGTGTTAGTGTTGAAAAACCACTTTTTGCACTTGTGTTAGTGTTGAAAAACCACATTTCGCACTTGTGTTGGTGTTGAAAAACCACTTTTCGCACTTGTGTTGGTGCAGGAAACCACTTTTGCACTTGTATTAGTGTGGAAAAAACACATTTCGCACTTGTGTTAGTGTTGAAAAACCACTTTTCGCACTTGTGTTAGTGTTGAAAAACCACTTTTCGCACTTGTGTTGGTGCAGGAAACCACTTTTGCACTTGTATTAGTGTGGAAAAAACACTTTTTGCACTTGTATTAGTGTGGAAAAACACTTTTTGCACTTGTGATAGTGTTGAAAAACCACTTTTCGCACTTGTGTTAGTGTTGAAAAACCACTTTTCGCACTTGTGTTGGTGCAGGAAACCACGTTTGCACTTGTATTAGTGTGGAAAAAACACTTTTTGCACTTGTGATAGTGTTGAAAACCCACTTTTCGCACTTGTGTTAGTGTTGAAAATCCACTTTTCGCACTTGTGTTGGTGCAGGAAACCACTTTTGCACTTGTATTAGTGTGGAAAAACCACTTTTCGCACTTGTGTTAGTGTTGAAAAACCACTTTTCGCACTTGTGTTAGTGTTGAAAAACCACTTTTCGCACTTGTGTTAGTGTTGAAAAACCACTTTTCGCACTTGTGTTAGTGAAGGAAACCACTTTTCGCACTTGTGTTAGTGTTGAAAACCCACTTTTCGCACTTGTGTTAGTGTTGAAAATCCACTTTTTGCACTTGTGTTGGTGCAGGAAACCACTTTTGCACTTGTATTAGTGTGGAAAAAACACTTTTTGCACTTGTGTTAGTGTTGAAAATCCACTTTTCCCACTTGTGTTGGTGCAGGAATCCACTTTTGCACTTGTATTAGTGTGGAAAAAGCACTTTTTGCACTTGTGATATTGTTGAAAAACCACTTTTCGCACTTGTGTTAGTGTTGAAAAACCACTTTTCGCACTTGTGTTGGTGCAGGAAATCACTTTTGCACTTGTATTAGTGTGGAAAAACCACTTTTCGCACTTGTGTTAGTGTTGAAAAACCACTTTTCGCACTTGTGTTGGTGCAGGAAACCACTTTTGCACTTGTATTAGTGTGGAAAAAACACTTTTCGCACTTGTGTTAGTGTTGAAAAACCACTTTTCGCACTTGTGTTAGTTTTGAAAAACCACTTTTCGCACTTGTGTTGGTGCAGGAAACCACTTTTGCACTTGTATTAGTGTGGAAAAAACACTTTTTGCACTTGTGATAGTGTTGAAAACCCACTTTTCGCACTTGTGTTAGTGTTGAAAATCCACTTTTCGCACTTGTGTTGGTGCAGGAAACCACTTTTGCACTTGTATTAGTGTGGAAAAAACACTTTTCGCACTTGTGTTAGTGTTGAAAAACCACTTTTCGCACTTGCGTTAGTGTTGAAAAACCACATTTCGCACTTGTGTTGGTGTTGAAAAACCACTTTTCGCACTTGTGTTGGTGCAGGAAACCACTTTTGCACTTGTATTAGTGTGGAAAAAACACATTTCGCACTTGTGTTAGTGTTGAAAAACCACTTTTCGCACTTGTGTTAGTGTTGAAAAACTACTTTTCGCACTTGTGTTAGTGTTGAAAAACCACTTTTCGCACTTGTGTTAGTGTTGAAAAACCACTTTTCGCACTTGTGTTGGTGCAGGAGACCACTTTTGCACTTGTATTAGTGTGGAAAAAACACATTTCGCACTTGTGTTAGTGTTGAAAAACCACTTTTCGCACTTGTGTTATTGTTGTAAAACCACTTTTCGCACTTGTGTTGGTGCAGGAAACCACTTTTGCACTTGTATTAGTGTGGAAAAAAGACTTTTTGCACTTGTGATAGTGTTGAAAAACCACTTTTCGCACTTTTGTTAGTGTTGAAAAACCACTTTTCGCACTTGTGTTGGTGCAGGAAACCACTTTTGCACTTGTATTAGTGTGGAAAAAACACTTTTCGCACTTGTGTTCGTGTTGAAAAACCACTTTTCGCACTTTTGTTAGTGTTGAAAAACCACTTTTCGCACTTGTGTTAGTGTTGAAAAACCACTTTTCGCACTCGTGTTAGTGTTGAAAAACCACTTTTCGCACTTGTGTTGGTGCAGGAAACCACTTTTGCACTTGTATTAGTGTTAGAAAAAACACTTTTCGCACTTGTGTTAGTGTTGAAAAACCACTTTTCGCACTTGTGTTAGTGTTGAAAAACCACTTTTCGCACTTGTGTTGGTGCAGGAAACCACTTTTGCACTTGTATTAGTGTGGAAAAAACACTTTTTGCACTTGTGATATTGTTGAAAAACCACTTTTCGCACTTGTGTTAGTGTTGAAAAACCACTTTTCGCACTTGTGTTGGTGCAGGAAATCACTTTTGCACTTGTATTAGTGTGGAAAAACCACTTTTCGCACTTGTGTTAGTGTTGAAAAACCACTTTTCGCACTTGTGTTAGTTTTGAAAAACCACTTTTCGCACTTGTGTTGGTGCAGGAAACCACTTTTGCACTTGTATTAGTGTGGAAAAAACACTTTTTGCACTTGTGATAGTGTTGAAAACCCACTTTTCGCACTTGTGTTAGTGTTGAAAATCCACTTTTCGCACTTGTGTTGGTGCAGGAAACCACTTTTGCACTTGTATTAGTGTGGAAAAAACACTTTTTGCACTTGTGATAGTGTTGAAAAACCACTTTTCGCACTTGTGTTAGTGTTGAAAAACCACTTTTCGCACTTGTGTTGGTGCAGGAAACCACTTTTGCACTTGTATTAGTGTGGAAAAAACACTTTTCGCACTTGTGTTCGTGTTGAAAAACCACTTTTCGCACTTTTGTTAGTGTTGAAAAACCACTTTTCGCACTTGTGTTAGTGTTGAAAAACCACTTTTCGCACTCGTGTTAGTGTTGAAAAACCACTTTTCGCACTTGTGTTGGTGCAGGAAACCACTTTTGCACTTGTATTAGTGTTAGAAAAAACACTTTTCGCACTTGTGTTAGTGTTGAAAAACCACTTTTCGCACTTGTGTTAGTGTTGAAAAACCACTTTTCGCACTTGTGTTGGTGCAGGAAACCACTTTTGCACTTGTATTAGTGTGGAAAAAACACCTTTTGCACTTGTGATATTGTTGAAAAACCACTTTTCGCACTTGTGTTAGTGTTGAAAAACCACTTTTCGCACTTGTGTTGGTGCAGGAAATCACTTTTGCACTTGTATTAGTGTGGAAAAAAGACTTTTTGCACTTGTGATAGTGTTGAAAAACCACTTTTCGCACTTTTGTTAGTGTTGAAAAACCACTTTTCGCACTTGTGTTGGTGCAGGAAACCACTTTTGCACTTGTATTAGTGTGGAAAAACCACTTTTCGCACTTGTGTTAGTGTTGAAAAACCACTTTTCGCACTTGTGTTAGTGTTGAAAAACCACTTTTCGCAATTGTGTTAGTGTTGAAAAACCACTTTCCGCACTTGTGTTGGTGCAGGAAACCACTTTTGCACTTGTATTAGTGTGGAAAAAACACTTTTCGCACTTGTGTTAATGTTGAAAAACCACTTTTCACACTTGTGTTAGTGTTGAAAAACCACTTTTCACACTTGTGTTAGTGTTGAAAAACCACTTTTCGCACTTGTGTTGGTGCAGGAAACCACTTTTGCACTTGTATTAGTGTGGAAAAAACACTTTTTGCACTTGTGATAGTGTTGAAAAACCACTTTTCGCACTTGTGTTAGTGTTGAAAAACCACTTTTCGCACTTGTGTTGGTGCAGGAAACCACTTTTGCACTTGTATTAGTGTGGAAAAAACACTTTTCGCACTTGTGTTAGTGTTGAAAAACCACTTTTCGCACTTGCGTTAGTGTTGAAAAACCACATTTCGCACTTGTGTTGGTGTTGAAAAACCACTTTTCGCACTTGTGTTGGTGCAGGAAACCACTTTTGCACTTGTATTAGTGTGGAAAAAACACATTTCGCACTTGTGTTAGTGTTGAAAAACCACTTTTCGCACTTGTGTTAGTGTTGAAAAACCACTTTTCGCATTTGTGTTGGTGCAGGAAACCACTTTTGCACTTGTATTAGTGTGGAAAAAACACTTTTCGCACTTGTGTTAGTGTTGAAAAACCACTTTTCGCACTTGTGTTAGTGTTGAAAAACCACTTTTCGCACTTGTGTTAATGTTGAAAAACCACTTTTCGCACTTGTGTTGGTGCAGGAAACCACTTTTGCACTTGTATTAGTGTGGAAAAACCACTTTTCACACTTGTGTTAGTGTTGAAAAGCCACTTTTCGCACTTGTGTTAGTGTTGTAAAACCACTTTTCGCACTTGTGTTGGTGCAGGAAACCACTTTTCCACTTGTATTAGTGTGGAAAAACCACTTTTCGCACTTGTGTTAGTGTTGAAAAGCCACTTTTCGCACTTGTGTTAGTGTTGTAAAACCACTTTTCGCACTTGTGTTGGTGCAGGAAACCACTTTTGCACTTGTATTAGTGTGGAAAAACCACTTTTCGCACTTGTGTTAGTGTTGAAAAACCACTTTTCGCACTTGTGTTAGTGTTGAAAAACCACTTTTTGCACTTGTGTTAGTGTTGAAAAACCACTTTTCGCACTTGTGTTGGTGCAGGAAACCACTTTTGCACTTGTATTAGTGTGGAAAAAACACTTTTCGCACTTGTGTTAATGTTGAAAAACCACTTTTCGCACTTGTGTTAGTGTTGAAAAACCACTTTTTGCACTTGTGTTAGTGTTGAAAAACCACTTTTCGCACTTGTGTTGGTGCAGGAAACCACTTTTGCACTTGTATTAGTGTGGAAAAAACACATTTCGCACTTGTGTTAGTGTTGAAAAACCACTTTTCGCACTTGTGTTAGTGTTGAAAAACTACTTTTCGCACTTGTGTTAGTGTTGAAAAACCACTTTTCGCACTTGTGTTAGTGTTGAAAATCCACTTTTCGCACTTGTGTTGGTGCAGGAAACCACTTTTGCACTTGTATTAGTGTGGAAAAAACACTTTTCGCACTTGTGTTCGTGTTGAAAAACCACTTTTCGCACTTGTGTAAGTGTGAAAAACCACTTTTCGCACTTGTGTTAGTGTTGAAAGCCCACTTTTCGCACTTGTGTTAGTGTTGAAAATCCACTTTTCGCACTTGTGTTGGTGCAGGAAACCACCTTTGCACTTGTATTAGTGTGGAAAAACCACTTTTCGCACTTGTGTTAGTGTTGAAAAACCACTTTTTGCACTTGTGTTAGTGTTGAAAAACCACATTTCGCACTTGTGTTGGTGTTGAAAAACCACTTTTCGCACTTGTGTTGGTGCAGGAAACCACTTTTGCACTTGTATTAGTGTGGAAAAAACACATTTCGCACTTGTGTTAGTGTTGAAAAACCACTTTTCGCACTTGTGTTAGTGTTGAAAAACCACTTTTCGCACTTGTGTTGGTGCAGGAAACCACTTTTGCACTTGTATTAGTGTGGAAAAAACACTTTTTGCACTTGTATTAGTGTGGAAAAACACTTTTTGCACTTGTGATAGTGTTGAAAAACCACTTTTCGCACTTGTGTTAGTGTTGAAAAACCACTTTTCGCACTTGTGTTGGTGCAGGAAACCACGTTTGCACTTGTATTAGTGTGGAAAAAACACTTTTTGCACTTGTGATAGTGTTGAAAACCCACTTTTCGCACTTGTGTTAGTGTTGAAAATCCACTTTTCGCACTTGTGTTGGTGCAGGAAACCACTTTTGCACTTGTATTAGTGTGGAAAAACCACTTTTCGCACTTGTGTTAGTGTTGAAAAACCACTTTTCGCACTTGTGTTAGTGTTGAAAAACCACTTTTCGCACTTGTGTTAGTGTTGAAAAACCACTTTTAGCACTTGTGTTAGTGAAGGAAACCACTTTTCGCACTTGTGTTAGTGTTGAAAACCCACTTTTCGCACTTGTGTTAGTGTTGAAAATCCACTTTTTGCACTTGTGTTGGTGCAGGAAACCACTTTTGCACTTGTATTAGTGTGGAAAAAACACTTTTTGCACTTGTGTTAGTGTTGAAAATCCACTTTTCCCACTTGTGTTGGTGCAGGAATCCACTTTTGCACTTGTATTAGTGTGGAAAAAGCACTTTTTGCACTTGTGATATTGTTGAAAAACCACTTTTCGCACTTGTGTTAGTGTTGAAAAACCACTTTTCGCACTTGTGTTGGTGCAGGAAATCACTTTTGCACTTGTATTAGTGTGGAAAAACCACTTTTCGCACTTGTGTTAGTGTTGAAAAACCACTTTTCGCACTTGTGTTGGTGCAGGAAACCACTTTTGCACTTGTATTAGTGTGGAAAAAACACTTTTCGCACTTGTGTTAGTGTTGAAAAACCACTTTTCGCACTTGTGTTAGTTTTGAAAAACCACTTTTCGCACTTGTGTTGGTGCAGGAAACCACTTTTGCACTTGTATTAGTGTGGAAAAAACACTTTTTGCACTTGTGATAGTGTTGAAAACCCACTTTTCGCACTTGTGTTAGTGTTGAAAATCCACTTTTCGCACTTGTGTTGGTGCAGGAAACCACTTTTGCACTTGTATTAGTGTGGAAAAAACACTTTTCGCACTTGTGTTAGTGTTGAAAAACCACTTTTCGCACTTGCGTTAGTGTTGAAAAACCACATTTCGCACTTGTGTTAGTGTTGAAAAACCACTTTTCGCACTTGTGTTGGTGCAGGAAACCACGTTTGCACTTGTATTAGTGTGGAAAAAACACTTTTTGCACTTGTGATAGTGTTGAAAACCCACTTTTCGCACTTGTGTTAGTGTTGAAAATCCACTTTTCGCACTTGTGTTGGTGCAGGAAACCACTTTTGCACTTGTATTAGTGTGGAAAAACCACTTTTCGCACTTGTGTTAGTGTTGAAAAACCACTTTTCGCACTTGTGTTAGTGTTGAAAAACCACTTTTCGCACTTGTGTTAGTGTTGAAAAACCACTTTTAGCACTTGTGTTAGTGAAGGAAACCACTTTTCGCACTTGTGTTAGTGTTGAAAACCCACTTTTCGCACTTGTGTTAGTGTTGAAAATCCACTTTTTGCACTTGTGTTGGTGCAGGAAACCACTTTTGCACTTGTATTAGTGTGGAAAAAACACTTTTTGCACTTGTGTTAGTGTTGAAAATCCACTTTTCCCACTTGTGTTGGTGCAGGAATCCACTTTTGCACTTGTATTAGTGTGGAAAAAGCACTTTTTGCACTTGTGATATTGTTGAAAAACCACTTTTCGCACTTGTGTTAGTGTTGAAAAACCACTTTTCGCACTTGTGTTGGTACAGGAAATCACTTTTGCACTTGTATTAGTGTGGAAAAACCACTTTTCGCACTTGTGTTAGTGTTGAAAAACCACTTTTCGCACTTGTGTTGGTGCAGGAAACCACTTTTGCACTTGTATTAGTGTGGAAAAAACACTTTTCGCACTTGTGTTAGTGTTGAAAAACCACTTTTCGCACTTGTGTTAGTTTTGAAAAACCACTTTTCGCACTTGTGTTGGTGCAGGAAACCACTTTTGCACTTGTATTAGTGTGGAAAAAACACTTTTTGCACTTGTGATAGTGTTGAAAACCCACTTTTCGCACTTGTGTTAGTGTTGAAAATCCACTTTTCGCACTTGTGTTGGTGCAGGAAACCACTTTTGCACTTGTATTAGTGTGGAAAAAACACTTTTCGCACTTGTGTTAGTGTTGAAAAACCACTTTTCGCACTTGCGTTAGTGTTGAAAAACCACATTTCGCACTTGTGTTGGTGTTGAAAAACCACTTTTCGCACTTGTGTTGGTGCAGGAAACCACTTTTGCACTTGTATTAGTGTGGAAAAAACACATTTCGCACTTGTGTTAGTGTTGAAAAACCACTTTTCGCACTTGTGTTAGTGTTGAAAAACTACTTTTCGCACTTGTGTTAGTGTTGAAAAACCACTTTTCGCACTTGTGTTAGTGTTGAAAAACCACTTTTCGCACTTGTGTTGGTGCAGGAGACCACTTTTGCACTTGTATTAGTGTGGAAAAAACACATTTCGCACTTGTGTTAGTGTTGAAAAACCACTTTTCGCACTTGTGTTATTGTTGTAAAACCACTTTTCGCACTTGTGTTGGTGCAGGAAACCACTTTTGCACTTGTATTAGTGTGGAAAAAAGACTTTTTGCACTTGTGATAGTGTTGAAAAACCACTTTTCGCACTTTTGTTAGTGTTGAAAAACCACTTTTCGCACTTGTGTTGGTGCAGGAAACCACTTTTGCACTTGTATTAGTGTGGAAAAAACACTTTTCGCACTTGTGTTCGTGTTGAAAAACCACTTTTCGCACTTTTGTTAGTGTTGAAAAACCACTTTTCGCACTTGTGTTAGTGTTGAAAAACCACTTTTCGCACTCGTGTTAGTGTTGAAAAACCACTTTTCGCACTTGTGTTGGTGCAGGAAACCACTTTTGCACTTGTATTAGTGTTAGAAAAAACACTTTTCGCACTTGTGTTAGTGTTGAAAAACCACTTTTCGCACTTGTGTTAGTGTTGAAAAACCACTTTTCGCACTTGTGTTGGTGCAGGAAACCACTTTTGCACTTGTATTAGTGTGGAAAAAACACTTTTTGCACTTGTGATATTGTTGAAAAACCACTTTTCGCACTTGTGTTAGTGTTGAAAAACCACTTTTCGCACTTGTGTTGGTGCAGGAAATCACTTTTGTACTTGTATTAGTGTGGAAAAACCACTTTTCGCACTTGTGTTAGTGTTGAAAAACCACTTTTCGCACTTGTGTTAGTTTTGAAAAACCACTTTTCGCACTTGTGTTGGTGCAGGAAACCACTTTTGCACTTGTATTAGTGTGGAAAAAACACTTTTTGCACTTGTGTTAGTGTTGAAAAACCACTTTTCGCACTTGTGTTAGTGTTGAAAAACCACTTTTCGCACTTGTGTTGGTGCAGGAAACCACTTTTGCACTTGTATTAGTGTGGAAAAAACACTTTTTGCACTTGTGATATTGTTGAAAAACCACTTTTCGCACTTGTGTTAGTGTTGAAAAACCACTTTTCGCACTTGTGTTGGTGCAGGAAATCACTTTTGCACTTGTATTAGTGTGGAAAAACCACTTTTCGCACTTGTGTTAGTGTTGAAAAACCACTTTTCGCACTTGTGTTAGTTTTGAAAAACCACTTTTCGCACTTGTGTTGGTGCAGGAAACCACTTTTGCACTTGTATTAGTGTGGAAAAAACACTTTTTGCACTTGTGATAGTGTTGAAAACCCACTTTTCGCACTTGTGTTAGTGTTGAAAATCCACTTTTCGCACTTGTGTTGGTGCAGGAAACCACTTTTGCACTTGTATTAGTGTGGAAAAAACACTTTTTGCACTTGTGATAGTGTTGAAAAACCACTTTTCGCACTTGTGTTAGTGTTGAAAAACCACTTTTCGCACTTGTGTTGGTGCAGGAAACCACTTTTGCACTTGTATTAGTGTGGAAAAAACACTTTTCGCACTTGTGTTCGTGTTGAAAAACCACTTTTCGCACTTTTGTTAGTGTTGAAAAACCACTTTTCGCACTTGTGTTAGTGTTGAAAAACCACTTTTCGCACTCGTGTTAGTGTTGAAAAACCACTTTTCGCACTTGTGTTGGTGCAGGAAACCACTTTTGCACTTGTATTAGTGTTAGAAAAAACACTTTTCGCACTTGTGTTAGTGTTGAAAAACCACTTTTCGCACTTGTGTTAGTGTTGAAAAACCACTTTTCGCACTTGTGTTGGTGCAGGAAATCACTTTTGCACTTGTATTAGTGTGGAAAAACCACTTTTCGCACTTGTGTTAGTGTTGAAAAACCACTTTTCGCACTTGTGTTAGTTTTGAAAAACCACTTTTCGCACTTGTGTTGGTGCAGGAAACCACTTTTGCACTTGTATTAGTGTGGAAAAAACACTTTTTGCACTTGTGATAGTGTTGAAAACCCACTTTTCGCACTTGTGTTAGCGTTGAAAATCCACTTTTCGCACTTGTGTTGGTGCAGGAAACCACTTTTGCACTTGTATTAGTGTGGAAAAAACACTTTTCGCACTTGTGTTAGTGTTGAAAAACCACTTTTCACACTTGCGTTAGTGTTGAAAAACCACATTTCGCACTTGTGTTGGTGTTGAAAAACCACTTTTCGCACTTGTGTTGGTGCAGGAAACCACTTTTGCACTTGTATTAGTGTGGAAAAAACACATTTCGCACTTGTGTTAGTGTTGAAAAACCACTTTTCGCACTTGTGTTAGTGTTGAAAAACCACTTTTCGCATTTGTGTTGGTGCAGGAAACCACTTTTGCACTTGTATTAGTGTGGAAAAAACACTTTTCGCACTTGTGTTAGTGTTGAAAAACCACTTTTCGCACTTGTGTTAGTGTTGAAAATCCACTTTTCGCACTTGTGTTGGTGCAGGAAACCACTTTTGCACTTGTATTAGTGTGGAAAAAACACTTTTCGCACTTGTGTTCGTGTTGAAAAACCACTTTTCACACTTGTGTAAGTGTGAAAAACCACTTTTCGCACTTGTGTTAGTGTTGAAAGCCCAATTTTCGCACTTGTGTTAGTGTTGAAAATCCACTTTTCGCACTTGTGTTGGTGCAGGAAACCACCTTTGCACTTGTATTAGTGTGGAAAAACCACTTTTCGCACTTGTGTTAGTGTTGAAAAACCACTTTTTGCACTTGTGTTAGTGTTGAAAAACCACATTTCGCACTTGTGTTGGTGTTGAAAATCCACTTTTCGCACTTGTGTTGGTGCAGGAAACCACTTTTGCACTTGTATTAGTGTGGAAAAAACACTTTTTGCACTTGTGTTAGTGTTGAAAATCCACTTTTCCCACTTGTGTTGGTGCAGGAGACCACTTTTGCACTTGTATTAGTGTGGAAAAAACACATTTCGCACTTGTGTTAGTGTTGAAAAACCACTTTTCGCACTTGTGTTAGTGTTGTAAAACCACTTTTCGCACTTGTGTTGGTGCAGGAAACCACTTTTGCACTTGTATTAGTGTGGAAAAAAGACTTTTTGCACTTGTGATAGTGTTGAAAAACCACTTTTCGCACTTTTGTTAGTGTTGAAAAACCACTTTTCGCACTTGTGTTGGTGCAGGAAACCACTTTTGCACTTGTATTAGTGTGGAAAAACCACTTTTCGCACTTGTGTTAGTGTTGAAAAACCACTTTTCGCACTTGTGTTAGTGTTGAAAAACCACTTTTCGCAATTGTGTTAGTGTTGAAAAACCACTTTCCGCACTTGTGTTGGTGCAGGAAACCACTTTTGCACTTGTATTAGTGTGGAAAAAACACTTTTCGCACTTGTGTTAATGTTGAAAAACCACTTTTCGCACTTGTGTTAGTGTTGAAAAACCACTTTTCGCACTTGTGTTAGTGTTGAAAAACCACTTTTCGCACTTGTGTTGGTGCAGGAAACCACTTTTGCACTTGTATTAGTGTGGAAAAAACACTTTTTGCACTTGTGATAGTGTTGAAAAACCACTTTTCGCACTTGTGTTAGTGTTGAAAAACCACTTTTCGCACTTGTGTTGGTGCAGGAAACCACTTTTGCACTTGTATTAGTGTGGAAAAAACACTTTTCGCACTTGTGTTAGTGTTGAAAAACCACTTTTCGCACTTGTGTTCATGTTGAAAAACCACTTTTCGCACTTGTGTTGGTGCAGGAAACCACTTTTACACTTGTATTAGTGTGGAAAAACCACTTTTTGCACTTGTGTTAGTGTTGAAAAGCCACTTTTCGCACTTGTGTTAGTGTTGAAAAACCACTTTTCGCACTTGTGTTGGTGCAGGAAACCACTTTTGCACTTGTATTAGTGTGGAAAAACCACTTTTCACACTTGTGTTAGTGTTGAAAAACAACTTTTCGCACTTGTGTTAGTGTTGTGAAACCACTTTTCGCACTTGTGTTAGTGTTGAAAAACCACTTTTCGCATTTGTGTTGGTGCAGGAAACCACTTTTGCACTTGTATTAGTGTGGAAAAAACACTTTTCGCACTTGTGTTAGTGTTGAAAAACCACTTTTCGCACTTGTGTTAGTGTTGAAAAACCACTTTTCGCACTTGTGTTAATGTTGAAAAACCACTTTTCGCACTTGTGTTGGTGCAGGAAACCACTTTTGCACTTGTATTAGTGTGGAAAAACCACTTTTCGCACTTGTGTTAGTGTTGAAAAGCCACTTTTCGCACTTGTGTTAGTGTTGTAAAACCACTTTTCGCACTTGTGTTGGTGCAGGAAACCACTTTTCCACTTGTATTAGTGTGGAAAAACCACTTTTCGCACTTGTGTTAGTGTTGAAAAGCCACTTTTCGCACTTGTGTTAGTGTTGTAAAACCACTTTTCGCACTTGTGTTGGTGCAGGAAACCACTTTTGCACTTGTATTAGTGTGGAAAAACCACTTTTCGCACTTGTGTTAGTGTTGAAAAACCACTTTTCGCACTTGTGTTAGTGTTGAAAAACCACTTTTTGCACTTGTGTTAGTGTTGAAAAACCACTTTTCGCACTTGTGTTGGTGCAGGAAACCACTTTTGCACTTGTATTAGTGTGGAAAAACCACTTTTCGCACTTGTGTTAGTGTTGAAAAACCACTTTTCGCACTTGTGTTAGTGTTGAAAAACCACTTTTGCACTTGTGTTGGAGCAGGAAACCACTTTTGCACTTGTATTAGTGTGGAAAAACACTTTTTGCACTTGTGATAGTGTTGAAAAACTACTTTTCGCACTTGTGTTAGTGTTGAAAAACCACTTTTCGCACTTGTGTTAGTGTTGAAAAACCACTTTTCGCACTTGTGTTGGTGCAGGAGACCACTTTTGCACTTGTATTAGTGTGGAAAAAACACATTTCGCACTTGTGTTAGTGTTGAAAAACCACTTTTCGCACTTGTGTTAGTGTTGAAAAACCACTTTTCGCACTTGTGTTAGTGTTGAAAAACCACTTTTCGCACTTGTGTTAGTGTTGAAAGCCCACTTTTCGCACTTGTGTTAGTGTTGAAAATCCACTTTTCGCACTTGTGTTGGTGCAGGAAACCACCTTTGCACTTGTATTAGTGTGGAAAAACCACTTTTCGCACTTGTGTTAGTGTTGAAAAACCACTTTTTGCACTTGTATTAGTGTTGAAAAACCACATTTCGCACTTGTGTTGGTGTTGAAAAACCACTTTTCGCACTTGTGTTGGTGCAGGAAACCACTTTTTGCACTTGTATTAGTGTGGAAAAAACACATTTCGCACTTGTGTTAGTGTTGAAAATCCACTTTTCGCACTTGTGTTGGTGCAGGAAACCACTTTTGCACTTGTATTAGTGTGGAAAAAACACTTTTCGCACTTGTGTTCGTGTTGAAAAACCACTTTTCGCACTTGTGTTAGTGTTGAAAAACCACTTTTCGCACTTGTGTTAGTGTTGAAAGCCCACTTTTCGCACTTGTGTTAGTGTTGAAAATCCACTTTTCGCACTTGTGTTGGTGCAGGAAACCACCTTTGCACTTGTATTAGTGTGGAAAAACCACTTTTCGCACTTGTGTTAGTGTTGAAAATCCACTTTTCGCACTTGTGTTGGTGCAGGAAACCACTTTTGCACTTGTATTAGTGTGGAAAAAACACTTTTCGCACTTGTGTTCGTGTTGAAAAACCACTTTTCGCACTTGTGTAAGTGTGAAAAACCACTTTTCGCACTTGTGTTAGTGTTGAAAGCCCACTTTTCACACTTGTGTTAGTGTTGAAAATCCACTTTTCGCACTTGTGTTGGTGCAGGAAACCACTTTTGCACTTGTATTAGTGTGGAAAAACCACTTTTCGCACTTGTGTTAGTGTTGAAAAACCACTTTTTGCACTTGTGTTAGTGTTGAAAAACCACATTTCGCACTTGTGTTGGTGTTGAAAAACCACTTTTCGCACTTGTGTTGATGCAGGAAACCACTTTTGCACTTGTATTAGTGTGGAAAAAACACATTTCGCACTTGTGTTAGTGTTGAAAAACCACTTTTCGCACTTGTGTTGGTGCAGGAAACCACTTTTGCACTTGTATTAGTGTGGAAAAACACTTTTTGCACTTGTATTAGTGTGGAAAAACACTTTTTGCACTTGTGATAGTGTTGAAAAACCACTTTTCGCACTTGTGTTAGTGTTGAAAAACCACTTTTCGCACTTGTGTTGGTGCAGGAAACCACTTTTGCACTTGTATTAGTGTGGAAAAAACACTTTTTGCACTTGTGATAGTGTTGAAAACCCACTTTTCGCACTTGTGTTAGTGTTGAAAATCCACTTTTCGCACTTGTGTTGGTGCAGGAAACCACTTTTGCACTTGTATTAGTGTGGAAAAACCACTTTTCGCACTTGTGTTAGTGTTGAAAAACCACTTTTCGCACTTGTGTTAGTGTTGAAAACCCACTTTTCGCACTTGTGTTAGTGTTGAAAATCCACTTTTCGCACTTGTGTTGGTGCAGGAAACCACTTTTGCACTTGTATTAGTGTGGAAAAAACACTTTTTGCACTTGTGTTAGTGTTGAAAATCCACTTTTCCCACTTGTGTTGGTGCAGGAATCCACTTTTGCACTTGTATTAGTGTGGAAAAAGCACTTTTTGCACTTGTGATATTGTTGAAAAACCACTTTTCGCACTTGTGTTAGTGTTGAAAAACCACTTTTCGCACTTGTGTTGGTGCAGGAAATCACTTTTGCACTTGTATTAGTGTGGAAAAACCACTTTTCGCACTTGTGTTAGTGTTGAAAAACCACTTTTCGCACTTGTGTTGGTGCAGGAAACCACTTTTGCACTTGTATTAGTGTGGAAAAAACACTTTTCGCACTTGTGTTAGTGTTGAAAAACCACTTTTCGCACTTGTGTTAGTTTTGAAAAACCAAGTTTCGCACTTGTGTTGGTGCAGGAAACCACTTTTGCACTTGTATTAGTGTGGAAAAAACACTTTTTGCACTTGTGATAGTGTTGAAAACCGACTTTTCGCACTTGTGTTAGTGTTGAAAATCCACTTTTCGCACTTGTGTTGGTGCAGGAAACCACTTTTGCACTTGTATTAGTGTGGAAAAAACACTTTTCGCACTTGTGTTAGTGTTGAAAAACCACTTTTCGCACTTGCGTTAGTGTTGAAAAACCACATTTCGCACTTGTGTTGGTGTTGAAAAACCACTTTTCGCACTTGTGTTGGTGCAGGAAACCACTTTTGCACTTGTATTAGTGTGGAAAAAACACATTTCGCACTTGTGTTAGTGTTGAAAAACCAATTTTCGCACTTGTGTTAGTGTTGAAAAACCACTTTTCGCACTTGTGTTGGTGCAGGAAACCACTTTTGCACTTGTATTAGTGTGGAAAAAACACTTTTTGCACTTGTGTTGGTGCAGGAGACCACTTTTGCACTTGTATTAGTGTGGAAAAAACACATTTCGCACTTGTGTTAGTGTTGAAAAACCACTTTTCGCACTTGTGTTAGTGTTGAAAAACCACTTTTCGCACTTGTGTTAGTGTTGAAAAACCACTTTTCGCACTTGTGTTGGTGCAGGAAACCACTTTTGCACTTGTATTAGTGTGGAAAAAACACATATTCGCACTTGTGTTAGTGTTGAAAAACCACTTTTCGCACTTGTGTTAGTGTTGAAAAACCACTTTTCGCACTTGTGTTAGTGTTGAAAAACACTTTTTGCACTTGTATTAGTGTGGAAAAACACTTTTTGCACTTGTGATAGTGTTGAAAAACTACTTTTCGCACTTGTGTTAGTGTGGAAAAACCACATTTCGCACTTGTGTTAGTGTTGAAAAACCACTTTTCGCACTTGTGTTGGTGCAGGAAACCACTTTTGCACTTGTATTAGTGTGGAAAAAACACTTTTTGCACTTGTATTAGTGTGGAAAAACACTTTTTGCACTTGTGATAGTGTTGAAAAACCACTTTTCGCACTTGTGTTAGTGTTGAAAAACCACTTTTCGCACTTGTGTTGGTGCAGGAAACCACTTTTGCACTTGTATTAGTGTGGAAAAAACACTTTTTGCACTTGTGATAGTGTTGAAAACCCACTTTTCGCACTTGTGTTAGTGTTGAAAATCCACTTTTCGCACTTGTGTTGGTGCAGGAAACCACTTTTGCACTTGTATTAGTGTGGAAAAACCACTTTTCGCACTTGTGTTAGTGTTGAAAAACCACTTTTCGCACTTGTGTTAGTGTTGAAAAACCACTTTTCGCACTTGTGTTAGTGTTGAAAAACCACTTTTCGCACTTGTGTTAGTGAAGGAAACCACTTTTCGCACTTGTGTTAGTGTTGAAAACCCACTTTTCGCACTTGTGTTAGTGTTGAAAATCCACTTTTCGCACTTGTGTTGGTGCAGGAAACCACTTTTGCACTTGTATTAGTGTGGAAAAAACACTTTTTGCACTTGTGTTAGTGTTGAAAACCCACTTTTCGCACTTGTGTTAGTATTGAAAATCCACTTTTCGCACTTGTGTTGGTGCAGGAAATCACTTTTGCACTTGTATTAGTGTGGAAAAACCACTTTTCGCACTTGTGTTAGTGTTGAAAAACCACTTTTCGCACTTGTGTTAGTGTTGAAAAACCACTTTTCGCACTTGTGTTAGTGTTGAAAAACCACTTTTCGCACTTGTGTTAGTGTTGAAAAACCACTTTTCGCACTTGTGTTAGTGAAGGAAACCACTTTTCGCACTTGTGTTAGTGTTGAAAACCCACTTTTCGCACTTGTGTTAGTGTTGAAAATCCACTTTTCGCACTTGTGTTGGTGCAGGAAACCACTTTTGCACTTGTATTAGTGTGGAAAAAACACTTTTTGCACTTGTGTTAGTGTTGAAAATCCACTTTTCCCACTTGTGTTGGTGCAGGAATCCACTTTTGCACTTGTATTAGTGTGGAAAAAGCACTTTTTGCACTTGTGATATTGTTGAAAAACCACTTTTCGCACTTGTGTTAGTGTTGAAAAACCACTTTTCGCACTTGTGTTGGTGCAGGAAATCACTTTTGCACTTGTATTAGTGTGGAAAAACCACTTTTCGCACTTGTGTTAGTGTTGAAAAACCACTTTTCGCACTTGTGTTGGTGCAGGAAACCACTTTTGCACTTGTATTAGTGTGGAAAAAACACTTTTCGCACTTGTGTTAGTGTTGAAAAACCACTTTTCGCACTTGTGTTAGTTTTGAAAAACCACTTTTCGCACTTGTGTTGGTGCAGGAAACCACTTTTGCACTTGTATTAGTGTGGAAAAAACACTTTTTGCACTTGTGATAGTGTTGAAAACCCACTTTTCGCACTTGTGTTAGTGTTGAAAATCCACTTTTCGCACTTGTGTTGGTGCAGGAAACCACTTTTGCACTTGTATTAGTGTGGAAAAAACACTTTTCGCACTTGTGTTAGTGTTGAAAAACCACTTTTCGCACTTGCGTTAGTGTTGAAAAACCACATTTCGCACTTGTGTTGGTGTTGAAAAACCACTTTTCGCACTTGTGTTGGTGCAGGAAACCACTTTTGCACTTGTATTAGTGTGGAAAAAACACATTTCGCACTTGTGTTAGTGTTGAAAAACCACTTTTCGCACTTGTGTTAGTGTTGAAAAACCACTTTTCGCACTTGTGTTGGTGCAGGAAACCACTTTTGCACTTGTATTAGTGTGGAAAAAACACTTTTTGCACTTGTGTTGGTGCAGGAGACCACTTTTGCACTTGTATTAGTGTGGAAAAAACACATTTCGCACTTGTGTTAGTGTTGAAAAACCACTTTTCGCACTTGTGTTAGTGTTGAAAAACCACTTTTCGCACTTGTGTTAGTGTTGAAAAACCACTTTTCGCACTTGTGTTGGTGCAGGAAACCACTTTTGCACTTGTATTAGTGTGGAAAAAACACATTTCGCACTTGTGTTAGTGTTGAAAAACCACTTTTCGCACTTGTGTTAGTGTTGAAAAGCACTTTTCGCACTTGTGTTAGTGTTGAAAAACACTTTTTGCACTTGTATTAGTGTGGAAAAACACTTTTTGCACTTGTGATAGTGTTGAAAAACCACTTTTCGCACTTGTGTTAGTGTTGAAAAACCACTTTTCGCACTTGTGTTGGTGCAGGAAACCACTTTTGCACTTGTATTAGTGTGGAAAAAACACTTTTTGCACTTGTGATAGTGTTGAAAACCCACTTTTCGCACTTGTGTTAGTGTTGAAAATCCACTTTTCGCACTTGTGTTGGTGCAGGAAACCACTTTTGCACTTGTATTAGTGTGGAAAAACCACTTTTCGCACTTGTGTTAGTGTTGAAAAACCACTTTTCGCACTTGTGTTAGTGTTGAAAAACCACTTTTCGCACTTGTGTTAGTGTTGAAAAACCACTTTTCGCACTTGTGTTAGTGAAGGAAACCACTTTTCGCACTTGTGTTAGTGTTGAAAACCCACTTTTCGCACTTGTGTTAGTGTTGAAAATCCACTTTTCGCACTTGTGTTGGTGCAGGAAACCACTTTTGCACTTGTATTAGTGTGGAAAAAACACTTTTTGCACTTGTGTTAGTGTTGAAAACCCACTTTTCGCACTTGTGTTAGTGTTGAAAATCCACTTTTCGCACTTGTGTTGGTGCAGGAAATCACTTTTGCACTTGTATTAGTGTGGAAAAACCACTTTTCGCACTTGTGTTAGTGTTGAAAACCCACTTTTCGCACTTGTGTTAGTGTTGAAAATCCACTTTTCGCACTTGTGTTGGTGCAGGAAATCACTTTTGCACTTGTATTAGTGTGGAAAAACCACTTTTCGCACTTGTGTTAGTGTTGAAAAACCACTTTTCGCACTTGTGTTAGTGTTGAAAAACCACTTTTCGCACTTGTGTTAGTGTTGAAAAACCACTTTTCGCACTTGTGTTAGTGAAGGAAACCACTTTTCGCACTTGTGTTAGTGTTGAAAACCCACTTTTCGCACTTGTGTTAGTGTTGAAAATCCACTTTTCGCACTTGTGTTGGTGCAGGAAACCACTTTTGCACTTGTATTAGTGTGGAAAAAACACTTTTTGCACTTGTGTTAGTGTTGAAAATCCACTTTTCCCACTTGTGTTGGTGCAGGAATCCACTTTTGCACTTGTATTAGTGTGGAAAAAGCACTTTTTGCACTTGTGATATTGTTGAAAAACCACTTTTCGCACTTGTGTTAGTGTTGAAAAACCACTTTTCGCACTTGTGTTGGTGCAGGAAATCACTTTTGCACTTGTATTAGTGTGGAAAAACCACTTTTCGCACTTGTGTTAGTGTTGAAAAACCACTTTTCGCACTTGTGTTGGTGCAGGAAACCACTTTTGCACTTGTATTAGTGTGGAAAAAACACTTTTCGCACTTGTGTTAGTGTTGAAAAACCACTTTTCGCACTTGTGTTAGTTTTGAAAAACCACTTTTCGCACTTGTGTTGGTGCAGGAAACCACTTTTGCACTTGTATTAGTGTGGAAAAAACACTTTTTGCACTTGTGATAGTGTTGAAAACCCACTTTTCGCACTTGTGTTAGTGTTGAAAATCCACTTTTCGCACTTGTGTTGGTGCAGGAAACCACTTTTGCACTTGTATTAGTGTGGAAAAAACACTTTTCGCACTTGTGTTAGTGTTGAAAAACCACTTTTCGCACTTGCGTTAGTGTTGAAAAACCACATTTCGCACTTGTGTTGGTGTTGAAAAACCACTTTTCGCACTTGTGTTGGTGCAGGAAACCACTTTTGCACTTGTATTAGTGTGGAAAAAACACATTTCGCACTTGTGTTAGTGTTGAAAAACCACTTTTCGCACTTGTGTTAGTGTTGAAAAACCACTTTTCGCACTTGTGTTGGTGCAGGAAACCACTTTTGCACTTGTATTAGTGTGGAAAAAACACATTTCGCACTTGTGTTAGTGTTGAAAAACCACTTTTCGCACTTGTGTTAGTGTTGAAAAACCACTTTTCGCACTTGTGTTGGTGCAGGAAACCACTTTTCGCACTTGTTTTAGTGTTGAAAAACCACTTTTCGCACTTGTGTTAGTGTTGAAAAACCACTTTTCGCACTTGTGTTAGTTTTGAAAAACCACTTTTCGCACTTGTGTTGGTGCAGGAAACCACTTTTGCACTTGTATTAGTGTGGAAAAAACACTTTTTGCACTTGTGATAGTGTTGAAAACCCACTTTTCGCACTTGTGTTAGTGTTGAAAATCCACTTTTCGCACTTGTGTTGGTGCAGGAAACCACTTTTGCACTTGTATTAGTGTGGAAAAAACACTTTTCGCACTTGTGTTAGTGTTGAAAAACCACTTTTCGCACTTGCGTTAGTGTTGAAAAACCACATTTCGCACTTGTGTTGGTGTTGAAAAACCACTTTTCGCACTTGTGTTGGTGCAGGAAACCACTTTTGCACTTGTATTAGTGTGGAAAAAACACATTTCGCACTTGTGTTAGTGTTGAAAAACCACTTTTCGCACTTGTGTTAGTGTTGAAAAACCACTTTTCGCACTTGTGTTGGTGCAGGAAACCACTTTTGCACTTGTATTAGTGTGGAAAAAACACTTTTTGCACTTGTGTTGGTGCAGGAGACCACTTTTGCACTTGTATTAGTGTGGAAAAAACACATTTCGCACTTGTGTTAGTGTTGAAAAACCACTTTTCGCACTTGTGTTAGTGTTGAAAAACCACTTTTCGCACTTGTGTTAGTGTTGAAAAACCACTTTTCGCACTTGTGTTGGTGCAGGAAACCACTTTTGCACTTGTATTAGTGTGGAAAAAACACATTTCGCACTTGTGTTAGTGTTGAAAAACCACTTTTCGCACTTGTGTTAGTGTTGAAAAGCACTTTTCGCACTTGTGTTAGTGTTGAAAAACACTTTTTGCACTTGTATTAGTGTGGAAAAACACTTTTTGCACTTGTGATAGTGTTGAAAAACCACTTTTCGCACTTGTGTTAGTGTTGAAAAACCACTTTTCGCACTTGTGTTGGTGCAGGAAACCACTTTTGCACTTGTATTAGTGTGGAAAAAACACTTTTTGCACTTGTGATAGTGTTGAAAACCCACTTTTCGCACTTGTGTTAGTGTTGAAAATCCACTTTTCGCACTTGTGTTGGTGCAGGAAACCACTTTTGCACTTGTATTAGTGTGGAAAAACCACTTTTCGCACTTGTGTTAGTGTTGAAAAACCACTTTTCGCACTTGTGTTAGTGTTGAAAAACCACTTTTCGCACTTGTGTTAGTGTTGAAAAACCACTTTTCGCACTTGTGTTAGTGAAGGAAACCACTTTTCGCACTTGTGTTAGTGTTGAAAACCCACTTTTCGCACTTGTGTTAGTGTTGAAAATCCACTTTTCGCACTTGTGTTGGTGCAGGAAACCACTTTTGCACTTGTATTAGTGTGGAAAAAACACTTTTTGCACTTGTGTTAGTGTTGAAAACCCACTTTTCGCACTTGTGTTAGTGTTGAAAATCCACTTTTCGCACTTGTGTTGGTGCAGGAAATCACTTTTGCACTTGTATTAGTGTGGAAAAACCACTTTTCGCACTTGTGTTAGTGTTGAAAACCCACTTTTCGCACTTGTGTTAGTGTTGAAAATCCACTTTTCGCACTTGTGTTGGTGCAGGAAATCACTTTTGCACTTGTATTAGTGTGGAAAAACCACTTTTCGCACTTGTGTTAGTGTTGAAAAACCACTTTTCGCACTTGTGTTAGTGTTGAAAAACCACTTTTCGCACTTGTGTTAGTGTTGAAAAACCACTTTTCGCACTTGTGTTAGTGAAGGAAACCACTTTTCGCACTTGTGTTAGTGTTGAAAACCCACTTTTCGCACTTGTGTTAGTGTTGAAAATCCACTTTTCGCACTTGTGTTGGTGCAGGAAACCACTTTTGCACTTGTATTAGTGTGGAAAAAACACTTTTTGCACTTGTGTTAGTGTTGAAAATCCACTTTTCCCACTTGTGTTGGTGCAGGAATCCACTTTTGCACTTGTATTAGTGTGGAAAAAGCACTTTTTGCACTTGTGATATTGTTGAAAAACCACTTTTCGCACTTGTGTTAGTGTTGAAAAACCACTTTTCGCACTTGTGTTGGTGCAGGAAATCACTTTTGCACTTGTATTAGTGTGGAAAAACCACTTTTCGCACTTGTGTTAGTGTTGAAAAACCACTTTTCGCACTTGTGTTGGTGCAGGAAACCACTTTTGCACTTGTATTAGTGTGGAAAAAACACTTTTCGCACTTGTGTTAGTGTTGAAAAACCACTTTTCGCACTTGTGTTAGTTTTGAAAAACCACTTTTCGCACTTGTGTTGGTGCAGGAAACCACTTTTGCACTTGTATTAGTGTGGAAAAAACACTTTTTGCACTTGTGATAGTGTTGAAAACCCACTTTTCGCACTTGTGTTAGTGTTGAAAATCCACTTTTCGCACTTGTGTTGGTGCAGGAAACCACTTTTGCACTTGTATTAGTGTGGAAAAAACACTTTTCGCACTTGTGTTAGTGTTGAAAAACCACTTTTCGCACTTGCGTTAGTGTTGAAAAACCACATTTCGCACTTGTGTTGGTGTTGAAAAACCACTTTTCGCACTTGTGTTGGTGCAGGAAACCACTTTTGCACTTGTATTAGTGTGGAAAAAACACATTTCGCACTTGTGTTAGTGTTGAAAAACCACTTTTCGCACTTGTGTTAGTGTTGAAAAACCACTTTTCGCACTTGTGTTGGTGCAGGAAACCACTTTTGCACTTGTATTAGTGTGGAAAAAACACTTTTTGCACTTGTGTTGGTGCAGGAGACCACTTTTGCACTTGTATTAGTGTGGAAAAAACACATTTCGCACTTGTGTTAGTGTTGAAAAACCACTTTTCGCACTTGTGTTAGTGTTGAAAAACCACTTTTCGCACTTGTGTTAGTGTTGAAAAACCACTTTTCGCACTTGTGTTGGTGCAGGAAACCACTTTTGCACTTGTATTAGTGTGGAAAAAACACATTTCGCACTTGTGTTAGTGTTGAAAAACCACTTTTCGCACTTGTGTTAGTGTTGAAAAACCACTTTTCGCACTTGTGTTAGTGTTGAAAAACACTTTTTGCACTTGTATTAGTGTGGAAAAACACTTTTTGCACTTGTGATAGTGTTGAAAAACCACTTTTCGCACTTGTGTTAGTGTTGAAAAACCACTTTTCGCACTTGTGTTGGTGCAGGAAACCACTTTTGCACTTGTATTAGTGTGGAAAAAACACTTTTTGCACTTGTGATAGTGTTGAAAACCCACTTTTCGCACTTGTGTTAGTGTTGAAAATCCACTTTTCGCACTTGTGTTGGTGCAGGAAACCACTTTTGCACTTGTATTAGTGTGGAAAAACCACTTTTCGCACTTGTGTTAGTGTTGAAAAACCACTTTTCGCACTTGTGTTAGTGTTGAAAAACCACTTTTCGCACTTGTGTTAGTGTTGAAAAACCACTTTTCGCACTTGTGTTAGTGAAGGAAACCACTTTTCGCACTTGTGTTAGTGTTGAAAACCCACTTTTCGCACTTGTGTTAGTGTTGAAAATCCACTTTTCGCACTTGTGTTGGTGCAGGAAACCACTTTTGCACTTGTATTAGTGTGGAAAAAACACTTTTTGCACTTGTGTTAGTGTTGAAAACCCACTTTTCGCACTTGTGTTAGTGTTGAAAATCCACTTTTCGCACTTGTGTTGGTGCAGGAAATCACTTTTGCACTTGTATTAGTGTGGGAAAACCACTTTTCGCACTTGTGTTAGTGTTGAAAAACCACTTTTCGCACTTGTGTTAGTGTTGAAAAACCACTTTTCGCACTTGTGTTAGTGTTGAAAAACCACTTTTCGCACTTGTGTTAGTGTTGAAAAACCACTTTTCGCACTTGTGTTAGTGAAGGAAACCACTTTTCGCACTTGTGTTAGTGTTGAAAACCCACTTTTCGCACTTGTGTTAGTGTTGAAAATCCACTTTTCGCACTTGTGTTGGTGCAGGAAACCACTTTTGCACTTGTATTAGTGTGGAAAAAACACTTTTTGCACTTGTGTTAGTGTTGAAAATCCACTTTTCCCACTTGTGTTGGTGCAGGAATCCACTTTTGCACTTGTATTAGTGTGGAAAAAGCACTTTTTGCACTTGTGATATTGTTGAAAAACCACTTTTCGCACTTGTGTTAGTGTTGAAAAACCACTTTTCGCACTTGTGTTGGTGCAGGAAATCACTTTTGCACTTGTATTAGTGTGGAAAAACCACTTTTCGCACTTGTGTTAGTGTTGAAAAACCACTTTTCGCACTTGTGTTGGTGCAGGAAACCACTTTTGCACTTGTATTAGTGTGGAAAAAACACTTTTCGCACTTGTGTTAGTGTTGAAAAACCACTTTTCGCACTTGCGTTAGTGTTGAAAAACCACATTTCGCACTTGTGTTGGTGTTGAAAAACCACTTTTCGCACTTGTGTTGGTGCAGGAAACCACTTTTGCACTTGTATTAGTGTGGAAAAAACACATTTCGCACTTGTGTTAGTGTTGAAAAACCACTTTTCGCACTTGTGTTAGTGTTGAAAAACCACTTTTCGCACTTGTGTTGGTGCAGGAAACCACTTTTGCACTTGTATTAGTGTGGAAAAAACACTTTTTGCACTTGTGTTGGTGCAGGAGACCACTTTTGCACTTGTATTAGTGTGGAAAAAACACATTTCGCACTTGTGTTAGTGTTGAAAAACCACTTTTCGCACTTGTGTTAGTGTTGAAAAACCACTTTTCGCACTTGTGTTAGTGTTGAAAAACCACTTTTCGCACTTGTGTTGGTGCAGGAAACCACTTTTGCACTTGTTTTAGTGTGGAAAAAACACATTTCGCACTTGTGTTAGTGTTGAAAAACCACTTTTCGCACTTGTGTTAGTGTTGAAAAACCACTTTTCGCACTTGTGTTAGTGTTGAAAAACACTTTTTGCACTTGTATTAGTGTGGAAAAACACTTTTTGCACTTGTGATAGTGTTGAAAAACTACTTTTCGCACTTGTGTTAGTGTGGAAAAACCACATTTCGCACTTGTGTTAGTGTTGAAAAACCACTTTTCGCACTTGTGTTGGTGCAGGAAACCACTTTTGCACTTGTATTAGTGTGGAAAAAACACTTTTTGCACTTGTATTAGTGTGGAAAAACACTTTTTGCACTTGTGATAGTGTTGAAAAACCACTTTTCGCACTTGTGTTAGTGTTGAAAAACCACTTTTCGCACTTGTGTTGGTGCAGGAAACCACTTTTGCACTTGTATTATTGTGGAAAAAACACTTTTTGCACTTGTGATAGTGTTGAAAACCCACTTTTCGCACTTGTGTTAGTGTTGAAAATCCACTTTTCGCACTTGTGTTGGTGCAGGAAACCACTTTTGCACTTGTATTAGTGTGGAAAAACCACTTTTCGCACTTGTGTTAGTGTTGAAAAACCACTTTTCGCACTTGTGTTAGTGTTGAAAAACCACTTTTCGCACTTGTGTTAGTGTTGAAAAACCACTTTTCGCACTTGTGTTAGTGAAGGAAACCACTTTTCGCACTTGTGTTAGTGTTGAAAACCCACTTTTCGCACTTGTGTTAGTGTTGAAAATCCACTTTTCGCACTTGTGTTGGTGCAGGAAACCACTTTTGCACTTGTATTAGTGTGGAAAAAACACTTTTTGCACTTGTGTTAGTGTTGAAAACCCACTTTTCGCACTTGTGTTAGTATTGAAAATCCACTTTTCGCACTTGTGTTGGTGCAGGAAATCACTTTTGCACTTGTATTAGTGAGGAAAAACCACTTTTCGCACTTGTGTTAGTGTTGAAAAACCACTTTTCGCACTTGTGTTAGTGTTGAAAAACCACTTTTCGCACTTGTGTTAGTGTTGAAAAACCACTTTTCGCACTTGTGTTAGTGTTGAAAAACCACTTTTCGCACTTGTGTTAGTGAAGGAAACCACTTTTCGCACTTGTGTTAGTGTTGAAAACCCACTTTTCGCACTTGTGTTAGTGTTGAAAATCCACTTTTCGCACTTGTGTTGGTGCAGGAAACCACTTTTGCACTTGTATTAGTGTGGAAAAAACACTTTTTGCACTTGTGTTAGTGTTGAAAATCCACTTTTCCCACTTGTGTTGGTGCAGGAATCCACTTTCGCACTTGTGTTAGTGAAGGAAACCACTTTTCGCACTTGTGTTAGTGTTGAAAACCCACTTTTCGCACTTGTGTTAGTGTTGAAAATCCACTTTTCGCACTTGTGTTGGTGCAGGAAACCACTTTTGCACTTGTATTAGTGTGGAAAAAACACTTTTTGCACTTGTGTTAGTGTTGAAAATCCACTTTTCCCACTTGTGTTGGTGCAGGAATCCACTTTTGCACTTGTATTAGTGTGGAAAAAGCACTTTTTGCACTTGTGATATTGTTGAAAAACCACTTTTCGCACTTGTGTTAGTGTTGAAAAACCACTTTTCGCACTTGTGTTGGTGCAGGAAATCACTTTTGCACTTGTATTAGTGTGGAAAAACCACTTTTCGCACTTGTGTTAGTGTTGAAAAACCACTTTTCGCACTTGTGTTGGTGCAGGAAACCACTTTTGCACTTGTATTAGTGTGGAAAAAACACTTTTCGCACTTGTGTTAGTGTTGAAAAACCACTTTTCGCACTTGTGTTAGTTTTGAAAAACCACTTTTCGCACTTGTGTTGGTGCAGGAAACCACTTTTGCACTTGTATTAGTGTGGAAAAAACACTTTTTGCACTTGTGATAGTGTTGAAAACCCACTTTTCGCACTTGTGTTAGTGTTGAAAATCCACTTTTCGCACTTGTGTTGGTGCAGGAAACCACTTTTGCACTTGTATTAGTGTGGAAAAAACACTTTTCGCACTTGTGTTAGTGTTGAAAAACCACTTTTCGCACTTGCGTTAGTGTTGAAAAACCACATTTCGCACTTGTGTTGGTGTTGAAAAACCACTTTTCGCACTTGTGTTGGTGCAGGAAACCACTTTTGCACTTGTATTAGTGTGGAAAAAACACATTTCGCACTTGTGTTAGTGTTGAAAAACCACTTTTCGCACTTGTGTTAGTGTTGAAAAACCACTTTTCGCACTTGTGTTGGTGCAGGAAACCACTTTTGCACTTGTATTAGTGTGGAAAAAACACTTTTTGCACTTGTGTTGGTGCAGGAGACCACTTTTGCACTTGTATTAGTGTGGAAAAAACACATTTCGCACTTGTGTTAGTGTTGAAAAACCACTTTTCGCACTTGTGTTAGTGTTGAAAAACCACTTTTCGCACTTGTGTTAGTGTTGAAAAACCACTTTTCGCACTTGTGTTGGTGCAGGAAACCACTTTTGCACTTGTATTAGTGTGGAAAAAACACATTTCGCACTTGTGTTAGTGTTGAAAAACCACTTTTCGCACTTGTGTTAGTGTTGAAAAGCACTTTTCGCACTTGTGTTAGTGTTGAAAAACACTTTTTGCACTTGTATTAGTGTGGAAAAACACTTTTTGCACTTGTGATAGTGTTGAAAAACCACTTTTCGCACTTGTGTTAGTGTTGAAAAACCACTTTTCGCACTTGTGTTGGTGCAGGAAACCACTTTTGCACTTGTATTAGTGTGGAAAAAAACACTTTTTGCACTTGTGATAGTGTTGAAAACCCACTTTTCGCACTTGTGTTAGTGTTGAAAATCCACTTTTCGCACTTGTGTTGGTGCAGGAAACCACTTTTGCACTTGTATTAGTGTGGAAAAACCACTTTTCGCACTTGTGTTAGTGTTGAAAAACCACTTTTCGCACTTGTGTTAGTGTTGAAAAACCACTTTTCGCACTTGTGTTAGTGTTGAAAAACCACTTTTCGCACTTGTGTTAGTGAAGGAAACCACTTTTCGCACTTGTGTTAGTGTTGAAAACCCACTTTTCGCACTTGTGTTAGTGTTGAAAATCCACTTTTCGCACTTGTGTTGGTGCAGGAAACCACTTTTGCACTTGTATTAGTGTGGAAAAAACACTTTTTGCACTTGTGTTAGTGTTGAAAACCCACTTTTCGCACTTGTGTTAGTGTTGAAAATCCACTTTTCGCACTTGTGTTGGTGCAGGAAATCACTTTTGCACTTGTATTAGTGTGGAAAAACCACTTTTCGCACTTGTGTTAGTGTTGAAAACCCACTTTTCGCACTTGTGTTAGTGTTGAAAATCCACTTTTCGCACTTGTGTTGGTGCAGGAAATCACTTTTGCACTTGTATTAGTGTGGAAAAACCACTTTTCGCACTTGTGTTAGTGTTGAAAAACCACTTTTCGCACTTGTGTTAGTGTTGAAAAACCACTTTTCGCACTTGTGTTAGTGTTGAAAAACCACTTTTCGCACTTGTGTTAGTGAAGGAAACCACTTTTCGCACTTGTGTTAGTGTTGAAAACCCACTTTTCGCACTTGTGTTAGTGTTGAAAATCCACTTTTCGCACTTGTGTTGGTGCAGGAAACCACTTTTGCACTTGTATTAGTGTGGAAAAAACACTTTTTGCACTTGTGTTAGTGTTGAAAATCCACTTTTCCCACTTGTGTTGGTGCAGGAATCCACTTTTGCACTTGTATTAGTGTGGAAAAAGCACTTTTTGCACTTGTGATATTGTTGAAAAACCACTTTTCGCACTTGTGTTAGTGTTGAAAAACCACTTTTCGCACTTGTGTTGGTGCAGGAAATCACTTTTGCACTTGTATTAGTGTGGAAAAACCACTTTTCGCACTTGTGTTAGTGTTGAAAAACCACTTTTCGCACTTGTGTTGGTGCAGGAAACCACTTTTGCACTTGTATTAGTGTGGAAAAACACTTTTCGCACTTGTGTTAGTGTTGAAAAACCACTTTTCGCACTTGTGTTAGTTTTGAAAAACCACTTTTCGCACTTGTGTTGGTGCAGGAAACCACTTTTGCACTTGTATTAGTGTGGAAAAACACTTTTTGCACTTGTGATAGTGTTGAAAACCCACTTTTCGCACTTGTGTTAGTGTTGAAAATCCACTTTTCGCACTTGTGTTGGTGCAGGAAACCACTTTTGCACTTGTATTAGTGTGGAAAAAACACTTTTCGCACTTGTGTTAGTGTTGAAAAACCACTTTTCGCACTTGCGTTAGTGTTGAAAAACCACATTTCGCACTTGTGTTGGTGTTGAAAAACCACTTTTCGCACTTGTGTTGGTGCAGGAAACCACTTTTGCACTTGTATTAGTGTGGAAAAAAACACATTTCGCACTTGTGTTAGTGTTGAAAAACCACTTTTCGCACTTGTGTTAGTGTTGAAAAACCACTTTTCGCACTTGTGTTGGTGCAGGAAACCACTTTTGCACTTGTATTAGTGTGGAAAAAACACTTTTTGCACTTGTGTTGGTGCAGGAGACCACTTTTGCACTTGTATTAGTGTGGAAAAAACACATTTCGCACTTGTGTTAGTGTTGAAAAACCACTTTTCGCACTTGTGTTAGTGTTGAAAAACCACTTTTCGCACTTGTGTTAGTGTTGAAAAACCACTTTTCGCACTTGTGTTGGTGCAGGAAACCACTTTTGCACTTGTATTAGTGTGGAAAAAACACATTTCGCACTTGTGTTAGTGTTGAAAAACCACTTTTCGCACTTGTGTTAGTGTTGAAAAACCACTTTTCGCACTTGTGTTAGTGTTGAAAAACACTTTTTGCACTTGTATTAGTGTGGAAAAACACTTTTTGCACTTGTGATAGTGTTGAAAAACCACTTTTCGCACTTGTGTTAGTGTTGAAAAACCACTTTTCGCACTTGTGTTGGTGCAGGAAACCACTTTTGCACTTGTATTAGTGTGGAAAAAACACTTTTTGCACTTGTGATAGTGTTGAAAACCCACTTTTCGCACTTGTGTTAGTGTTGAAAATCCACTTTTCGCACTTGTGTTGGTGCAGGAAACCACTTTTGCACTTGTATTAGTGTGGAAAAACCACTTTTCGCACTTGTGTTAGTGTTGAAAAACCACTTTTCGCACTTGTGTTAGTGTTGAAAAACCACTTTTCGCACTTGTGTTAGTGTTGAAAAACCACTTTTCGCACTTGTGTTAGTGAAGGAAACCACTTTTCGCACTTGTGTTAGTGTTGAAAACCCACTTTTCGCACTTGTGTTAGTGTTGAAAATCCACTTTTCGCACTTGTGTTGGTGCAGGAAACCACTTTTGCACTTGTATTAGTGTGGAAAAAACACTTTTTGCACTTGTGTTAGTGTTGAAAACCCACTTTTCGCACTTGTGTTAGTGTTGAAAATCCACTTTTCGCACTTGTGTTGGTGCAGGAAATCACTTTTGCACTTGTATTAGTGTGGGAAAACCACTTTTCGCACTTGTGTTAGTGTTGAAAAACCACTTTTCGCACTTGTGTTAGTGTTGAAAAACCACTTTTCGCACTTGTGTTAGTGTTGAAAAACCACTTTTCGCACTTGTGTTAGTGTTGAAAAACCACTTTTCGCACTTGTGTTAGTGAAGGAAACCACTTTTCGCACTTGTGTTAGTGTTGAAAACCCACTTTTCGCACTTGTGTTAGTGTTGAAAATCCACTTTTCGCACTTGTGTTGGTGCAGGAAACCACTTTTGCACTTGTATTAGTGTGGAAAAAACACTTTTTGCACTTGTGTTAGTGTTGAAAATCCACTTTTCCCACTTGTGTTGGTGCAGGAATCCACTTTTGCACTTGTATTAGTGTGGAAAAAGCACTTTTTGCACTTGTGATATTGTTGAAAAACCACTTTTCGCACTTGTGTTAGTGTTGAAAAACCACTTTTCGCACTTGTGTTGGTGCAGGAAATCACTTTTGCACTTGTATTAGTGTGGAAAAACCACTTTTCGCACTTGTGTTAGTGTTGAAAAACCACTTTTCGCACTTGTGTTGGTGCAGGAAACCACTTTTGCACTTGTATTAGTGTGGAAAAAACACTTTTCGCACTTGTGTTAGTGTTGAAAAACCACTTTTCGCACTTGCGTTAGTGTTGAAAAACCACATTTCGCACTTGTGTTGGTGTTGAAAAACCACTTTTCGCACTTGTGTTGGTGCAGGAAACCACTTTTGCACTTGTATTAGTGTGGAAAAAACACATTTCGCACTTGTGTTAGTGTTGAAAAACCACTTTTCGCACTTGTGTTAGTGTTGAAAAACCACTTTTCGCACTTGTGTTGGTGCAGGAAACCACTTTTGCACTTGTATTAGTGTGGAAAAAACACTTTTTGCACTTGTGTTGGTGCAGGAGACCACTTTTGCACTTGTATTAGTGTGGAAAAAACACATTTCGCACTTGTGTTAGTGTTGAAAAACCACTTTTCGCACTTGTGTTAGTGTTGAAAAACCACTTTTCGCACTTGTGTTAGTGTTGAAAAACCACTTTTCGCACTTGTGTTGGTGCAGGAAACCACTTTTGCACTTGTTTTAGTGTGGAAAAAACACATTTCGCACTTGTGTTAGTGTTGAAAAACCACTTTTCGCACTTGTGTTAGTGTTGAAAAACCACTTTTCGCACTTGTGTTAGTGTTGAAAAACACTTTTTGCACTTGTATTAGTGTGGAAAAACACTTTTTGCACTTGTGATAGTGTTGAAAAACTACTTTTCGCACTTGTGTTAGTGTGGAAAAACCACATTTCGCACTTGTGTTAGTGTTGAAAAACCACTTTTCGCACTTGTGTTGGTGCAGGAAACCACTTTTGCACTTGTATTAGTGTGGAAAAAACACTTTTTGCACTTGTATTAGTGTGGAAAAACACTTTTTGCACTTGTGATAGTGTTGAAAAACCACTTTTCGCACTTGTGTTAGTGTTGAAAAACCACTTTTCGCACTTGTGTTGGTGCAGGAAACCACTTTTGCACTTGTATTATTGTGGAAAAAACACTTTTTGCACTTGTGATAGTGTTGAAAACCCACTTTTCGCACTTGTGTTAGTGTTGAAAATCCACTTTTCGCACTTGTGTTGGTGCAGGAAACCACTTTTGCACTTGTATTAGTGTGGAAAAACCACTTTTCGCACTTGTGTTAGTGTTGAAAAACCACTTTTCGCACTTGTGTTAGTGTTGAAAAACCACTTTTCGCACTTGTGTTAGTGTTGAAAAACCACTTTTCGCACTTGTGTTAGTGAAGGAAACCACTTTTCGCACTTGTGTTAGTGTTGAAAACCCACTTTTCGCACTTGTGTTAGTGTTGAAAATCCACTTTTCGCACTTGTGTTGGTGCAGGAAACCACTTTTGCACTTGTATTAGTGTGGAAAAAACACTTTTTGCACTTGTGTTAGTGTTGAAAACCCACTTTTCGCACTTGTGTTAGTATTGAAAATCCACTTTTCGCACTTGTGTTGGTGCAGGAAATCACTTTTGCACTTGTATTAGTGAGGAAAAACCACTTTTCGCACTTGTGTTAGTGTTGAAAAACCACTTTTCGCACTTGTGTTAGTGTTGAAAAACCACTTTTCGCACTTGTGTTAGTGTTGAAAAACCACTTTTCGCACTTGTGTTAGTGTTGAAAAACCACTTTTCGCACTTGTGTTAGTGAAGGAAACCACTTTTCGCACTTGTGTTAGTGTTGAAAACCCACTTTTCGCACTTGTGTTAGTGTTGAAAATCCACTTTTCGCACTTGTGTTGGTGCAGGAAACCACTTTTGCACTTGTATTAGTGTGGAAAAAACACTTTTTGCACTTGTGTTAGTGTTGAAAATCCACTTTTCCCACTTGTGTTGGTGCAGGAATCCACTTTTGCACTTGTATTAGTGTGGAAAAAGCACTTTTTGCACTTGTGATATTGTTGAAAAACCACTTTTCGCACTTGTGTTAGTGTTGAAAAACCACTTTTCGCACTTGTGTTGGTGCAGGAAATCACTTTTGCACTTGTATTAGTGTGGAAAAACCACTTTTCGCACTTGTGTTAGTGTTGAAAAACCACTTTTCGCACTTGTGTTGGTGCAGGAAACCACTTTTGCACTTGTATTAGTGTGGAAAAAACACTTTTCGCACTTGTGTTAGTGTTGAAAAACCACTTTTCGCACTTGTGTTAGTTTTGAAAAACCACTTTTCGCACTTGTGTTGGTGCAGGAAACCACTTTTGCACTTGTATTAGTGTGGAAAAAACACTTTTTGCACTTGTGATAGTGTTGAAAACCCACTTTTCGCACTTGTGTTAGTGTTGAAAATCCACTTTTCGCACTTGTGTTGGTGCAGGAAACCACTTTTGCACTTGTATTAGTGTGGAAAAAACACTTTTCGCACTTGTGTTAGTGTTGAAAAACCACTTTTCGCACTTGCGTTAGTGTTGAAAAACCACATTTCGCACTTGTGTTGGTGTTGAAAAACCACTTTTCGCACTTGTGTTGGTGCAGGAAACCACTTTTGCACTTGTATTAGTGTGGAAAAAACACATTTCGCACTTGTGTTAGTGTTGAAAAACCACTTTTCGCACTTGTGTTAGTGTTGAAAAACCACTTTTCGCACTTGTGTTGGTGCAGGAAACCACTTTTGCACTTGTATTAGTGTGGAAAAAACACTTTTTGCACTTGTGTTGGTGCAGGAGACCACTTTTGCACTTGTATTAGTGTGGAAAAAACACATTTCGCACTTGTGTTAGTGTTGAAAAACCACTTTTCGCACTTGTGTTAGTGTTGAAAAACCACTTTTCGCACTTGTGTTAGTGTTGAAAAACCACTTTTCGCACTTGTGTTGGTGCAGGAAACCACTTTTGCACTTGTATTAGTGTGGAAAAAACACATTTCGCACTTGTGTTAGTGTTGAAAAACCACTTTTCGCACTTGTGTTAGTGTTGAAAAACCACTTTTCGCACTTGTGTTAGTGTTGAAAAACACTTTTTGCACTTGTATTAGTGTGGAAAAACACTTTTTGCACTTGTGATAGTGTTGAAAAACCACTTTTCGCACTTGTGTTAGTGTTGAAAAACCACTTTTCGCACTTGTGTTGGTGCAGGAAACCACTTTTGCACTTGTATTAGTGTGGAAAAAACACTTTTTGCACTTGTGATAGTGTTGAAAACCCACTTTTCGCACTTGTGTTAGTGTTGAAAATCCACTTTTCGCACTTGTGTTGGTGCAGGAAACCACTTTTGCACTTGTATTAGTGTGGAAAAACCACTTTTCGCACTTGTGTTAGTGTTGAAAAACCACTTTTCGCACTTGTGTTAGTGTTGAAAAACCACTTTTCGCACTTGTGTTAGTGTTGAAAAACCACTTTTCGCACTTGTGTTAGTGAAGGAAACCACTTTTCGCACTTGTGTTAGTGTTGAAAACCCACTTTTCGCACTTGTGTTAGTGTTGAAAATCCACTTTTCGCACTTGTGTTGGTGCAGGAAACCACTTTTGCACTTGTATTAGTGTGGAAAAAACACTTTTTGCACTTGTGTTAGTGTTGAAAACCCACTTTTCGCACTTGTGTTAGTGTTGAAAATCCACTTTTCGCACTTGTGTTGGTGCAGGAAATCACTTTTGCACTTGTATTAGTGTGGAAAAACCACTTTTCGCACTTGTGTTAGTGTTGAAAACCCACTTTTCGCACTTGTGTTAGTGTTGAAAATCCACTTTTCGCACTTGTGTTGGTGCAGGAAATCACTTTTGCACTTGTATTAGTGTGGAAAAACCACTTTTCGCACTTGTGTTAGTGTTGAAAAACCACTTTTCGCACTTGTGTTAGTGTTGAAAAACCACTTTTCGCACTTGTGTTAGTGTTGAAAAACCACTTTTCGCACTTGTGTTAGTGAAGGAAACCACTTTTCGCACTTGTGTTAGTGTTGAAAACCCACTTTTCGCACTTGTGTTAGTGTTGAAAATCCACTTTTCGCACTTGTGTTGGTGCAGGAAACCACTTTTGCACTTGTATTAGTGTGGAAAAAACACTTTTTGCACTTGTGTTAGTGTTGAAAATCCACTTTTCCCACTTGTGTTGGTGCAGGAATCCACTTTTGCACTTGTATTAGTGTGGAAAAAGCACTTTTTGCACTTGTGATATTGTTGAAAAACCACTTTTCGCACTTGTGTTAGTGTTGAAAAACCACTTTTCGCACTTGTGTTGGTGCAGGAAATCACTTTTGCACTTGTATTAGTGTGGAAAAACCACTTTTCGCACTTGTGTTAGTGTTGAAAAACCACTTTTCGCACTTGTGTTGGTGCAGGAAACCACTTTTGCACTTGTATTAGTGTGGAAAAAACACTTTTCGCACTTGTGTTAGTGTTGAAAAACCACTTTTCGCACTTGTGTTAGTTTTGAAAAACCACTTTTCGCACTTGTGTTGGTGCAGGAAACCACTTTTGCACTTGTATTAGTGTGGAAAAAACACTTTTTGCACTTGTGATAGTGTTGAAAACCCACTTTTCGCACTTGTGTTAGTGTTGAAAATCCACTTTTCGCACTTGTGTTGGTGCAGGAAACCACTTTTGCACTTGTATTAGTGTGGAAAAAACACTTTTCGCACTTGTGTTAGTGTTGAAAAACCACTTTTCGCACTTGCGTTAGTGTTGAAAAACCACATTTCGCACTTGTGTTGGTGTTGAAAAACCACTTTTCGCACTTGTGTTGGTGCAGGAAACCACTTTTGCACTTGTATTAGTGTGGAAAAAACACATTTCGCACTTGTGTTAGTGTTGAAAAACCACTTTTCGCACTTGTGTTAGTGTTGAAAAACCACTTTTCGCACTTGTGTTGGTGCAGGAAACCACTTTTGCACTTGTATTAGTGTGGAAAAAACACTTTTTGCACTTGTGTTGGTGCAGGAGACCACTTTTGCACTTGTATTAGTGTGGAAAAAACACATTTCGCACTTGTGTTAGTGTTGAAAAACCACTTTTCGCACTTGTGTTAGTGTTGAAAAACCACTTTTCGCACTTGTGTTAGTGTTGAAAAACCACTTTTCGCACTTGTGTTGGTGCAGGAAACCACTTTTGCACTTGTATTAGTGTGGAAAAAACACACTTCGCACTTGTGTTAGTGTTGAAAAACCACTTTTCGCACTTGTGTTAGTGTTGAAAAACCACTTTTCGCACTTGTGTAAGTGTTGAAAAACACTTTTTGCACTTGTATTAGTGTGGAAAAACACTTTTTGCACTTGTGATAGTGTTGAAAAACCACTTTTCGCACTTGTGTTAGTGTTGAAAAACCACTTTTCGCACTTGTGTTGGTGCAGGAAACCACTTTTGCACTTGTATTAGTGTGGAAAAAACACTTTTTGCACTTGTGATAGTGTTGAAAACCCACTTTTCGCACTTGTGTTAGTGTTGAAAATCCACTTTTCGCACTTGTGTTGGTGCAGGAAACCACTTTTGCACTTGTATTAGTGTGGAAAAACCACTTTTCGCACTTGTGTTAGTGTTGAAAAACCACTTTTCGCACTTGTGTTAGTGTTGAAAAACCACTTTTCGCACTTGTGTTAGTGTTGAAAAACCACTTTTCGCACTTGTGTTAGTGAAGGAAACCACTTTTCGCACTTGTGTTAGTGTTGAAAACCCACTTTTCGCACTTGTGTTAGTGTTGAAAATCCACTTTTCGCACTTGTGTTGGTGCAGGAAACCACTTTTGCACTTGTATTAGTGTGGAAAAAACACTTTTTGCACTTGTGTTAGTGTTGAAAACCCACTTTTCGCACTTGTGTTAGTGTTGAAAATCCACTTTTCGCACTTGTGTTGGTGCAGGAAATCACTTTTGCACTTGTATTAGTGTGGGAAAACCACTTTTCGCACTTGTGTTAGTGTTGAAAAACCACTTTTCGCACTTGTGTTAGTGTTGAAAAACCACTTTTCGCACTTGTGTTAGTGTTGAAAAACCACTTTTCGCACTTGTGTTAGTGTTGAAAAACCACTTTTCGCACTTGTGTTAGTGAAGGAAACCACTTTTCGCACTTGTGTTAGTGTTGAAAACCCACTTTTCGCACTTGTGTTAGTGTTGAAAATCCACTTTTCGCACTTGTGTTGGTGCAGGAAACCACTTTTGCACTTGTATTAGTGTGGAAAAAACACTTTTTGCACTTGTGTTAGTGTTGAAAATCCACTTTTCCCACTTGTGTTGGTGCAGGAATCCACTTTTGCACTTGTATTAGTGTGGAAAAAGCACTTTTTGCACTTGTGATATTGTTGAAAAACCACTTTCGCACTTGTGTTAGTGTTGAAAAACCACTTTTCGCACTTGTGTTGGTGCAGGAAATCACTTTTGCACTTGTATTAGTGTGGAAAAACCACTTTTCGCACTTGTGTTAGTGTTGAAAAACCACTTTTCGCACTTGTGTTGGTGCAGGAAACCACTTTTGCACTTGTATTAGTGTGGAAAAAACACTTTTCGCACTTGTGTTAGTGTTGAAAAACCACTTTTCGCACTTGCGTTAGTGTTGAAAAACCACATTTCGCACTTGTGTTGGTGTTGAAAAACCACTTTTCGCACTTGTGTTGGTGCAGGAAACCACTTTTGCACTTGTATTAGTGTGGAAAAAACACATTTCGCACTTGTGTTAGTGTTGAAAAACCACTTTTCGCACTTGTGTTAGTGTTGAAAAACCACTTTTCGCACTTGTGTTGGTGCAGGAAACCACTTTTGCACTTGTATTAGTGTGGAAAAAACACTTTTTGCACTTGTGTTGGTGCAGGAGACCACTTTTGCACTTGTATTAGTGTGGAAAAAACACATTTCGCACTTGTGTTAGTGTTGAAAAACCACTTTTCGCACTTGTGTTAGTGTTGAAAAACCACTTTTCGCACTTGTGTTAGTGTTGAAAAACCACTTTTCGCACTTGTGTTGGTGCAGGAAACCACTTTTGCACTTGTTTTAGTGTGGAAAAAACACATTTCGCACTTGTGTTAGTGTTGAAAAACCACTTTTCGCACTTGTGTTAGTGTTGAAAAACCACTTTTCGCACTTGTGTTAGTGTTGAAAAACACTTTTTGCACTTGTATTAGTGTGGAAAAACACTTTTTGCACTTGTGATAGTGTTGAAAAACTACTTTTCGCACTTGTGTTAGTGTGGAAAAACCACATTTCGCACTTGTGTTAGTGTTGAAAAACCACTTTTCGCACTTGTGTTGGTGCAGGAAACCACTTTTGCACTTGTATTAGTGTGGAAAAAACACTTTTTGCACTTGTATTAGTGTGGAAAAACACTTTTTGCACTTGTGATAGTGTTGAAAAACCACTTTTCGCACTTGTGTTAGTGTTGAAAAACGACTTTTCGCACTTGTGTTGGTGCAGGAAACCACTTTTGCACTTGTATTAGTGTGGAAAAAACACTTTTTGCACTTGTGATAGTGTTGAAAACCCACTTTTCGCACTTGTGTTAGTGTTGAAAATCCACTTTTCGCACTTGTGTTGGTGCAGGAAACCACTTTTGCACTTGTATTAGTGTGGAAAAACCACTTTTCGCATTTGTGTTAGTGTTGAAAAACCACTTTTCGCACTTGTGTTAGTGTTGAAAAACCACTTTTCGCACTTGTGTTAGTGTTGAAAAACCACTTTTCGCACTTGTGTTAGTGAAGGAAACCACTTTTCGCACTTGTGTTAGTGTTGAAAACCCACTTTTCGCACTTGTGTTAGTGTTGAAAATCCACTTTTCGCACTTGTGTTGGTGCAGGAAACCACTTTTGCACTTGTATTAGTGTGGAAAAAACACTTTTTGCACTTGTGTTAGTGTTGAAAACCCACTTATCGCACTTGTGTTAGTGTTGAAAATCCACTTTTCGCACTTGTGTTGGTGCAGGAAATCACTTTTGCACTTGTATTAGTGTGGAAAAACCACTTTTCGCACTTGTGTTAGTGTTGAAAAACCACTTTTCGCACTTGTGTTGGTGCAGGAAACCACTTTTGCACTTGTATTAGTGTGGAAAAAACACTTTTCGCACTTGTGTTAGTGTTGAAAAACCACTTTTCGCACTTGTGTTAGTTTTGAAAAACCACTTTTCGCACATGTGTTGGTGCAGGAAACCACTTTTGCACTTGTATTAGTGTGGAAAAAACACTTTTTGCACTTGTGATAGTGTTGAAAATCCACTTTTCACACTTGTGTTGGTGCAGGAAACCACTTTTGCACTTGTATTAGTGTGGAAAAAACACTTTTCGCACTTGTGTTAGTGTTGAAAAACCACTTTTCGCACTTGTGTTAGTGTTGAAAAACCACTTTTCGCACTTGTGTTAGTGTTGAAAACCCACTTTTCGCACTTGTGTTAGTGTTGAAAACCCACTTTTCGCACTTGTGTTAGTGTTGAAAACCCACTTTTCGCACTTGTGTTAGTGTGGAAAATCCACTTTTCGCACTTGTGTTGGTGCAGGAAACCACTTTTGCACTTGTATTAGTGTGGAAAAACCACTTTTCGCACTTGTGTTAGTGTTGAAAAACCACTTTTCGCACTTGTGTTGGTGCAGGAAACCACTTTTGCACTTGTATTAGTGTGAAAAAAACACTTTTCGCACTTGTGTTAGTGTTGAAAAACCACTTTTCGCACTTGTGTTAGTGTTGAAAAACCACTTTTCGCACTTGTGTTAGTGTTGAAAAACCACTTTTCGCACTTGTGTTAGTGAAGGAAACCACTTTTCGCACTTGTGTTAGTGTTGAAAACCCACTTTTCGCACTTGTGTTAGTGTTGAAAATCCACTTTTCGCACTTGTGTTGGTGCAGGAAACCACTTTTGCACTTGTATTAGTGTGGAAAAAACACTTTTTGCACTTGTGTTAGTGTTGAAAATCCACTTTTCCCACTTGTGTTGGTGCAGGAATCCACTTTTGCACTTGTATTAGTGTGGAAAAAGCACTTTTTGCACTTGTGATATTGTTGAAAAACCACTTTTCGCACTTGTGTTAGTGTTGAAAAACCACTTTTCGCACTTGTGTTGGTGCAGGAAATCACTTTTGCACTTGTATTAGTGTGGAAAATCCACTTTTCGCACTTGTGTTAGTGTTGAAAAACCACTTTTCGCACTTGTGTTGGTGCAGGAAACCACTTTTGCACTTGTATTAGTGTGGAAAAAACACTTTTCGCACTTGTGTTAGTGTTGAAAAACCACTTTTCGCACTTGTGTTAGTTTTGAAAAACCACTTTTCGCACTTGTGTTGGTGCAGGAAACCACTTTTGCACTTGTATTAGTGTGGAAAAAACACTTTTTGCACTTGTGATAGTGTTGAAAACCCACTTTTCGCACTTGTGTTAGTGTTGAAAATCCACTTTTCGCACTTGTGTTGGTGCAGGAAACCACTTTTGCACTTGTATTAGTGTGGAAAAAACACTTTTCGCACTTGTGTTAGTGTTGAAAAACCACTTTTCGCACTTGCGTTAGTGTTGAAAAACCACATTTCGCACTTGTGTTGGTGTTGAAAAACCACTTTTCGCACTTGTGTTGGTGCAGGAAACCACTTTTGCACTTGTATTAGTGTGGAAAAAACACATTTCGCACTTGTGTTAGTGTTGAAAAACCACTTTTCGCACTTGTGTTAGTGTTGAAAAACCACTTTTCACACTTGTGTTGGTGCAGGAAACCACTTTTGCACTTGTATTAGTGTGGAAAAAACACTTTTTGCACTTGTGTTGGTGCAGGAGACCACTTTTGCACTTGTATTAGTGTGGAAAAAACACATTTCGCACTTGTGTTAGTGTTGAAAAACCACTTTTCGCACTTGTGTTAGTGTTGAAAAACCACTTTTCGCACTTGTGTTAGTGTTGAAAAACCACTTTTCGCACTTGTGTTGGTGCAGGAAACCACTTTTGCACTTGTATTAGTGTGGAAAAAACACACTTCGCACTTGTGTTAGTGTTGAAAAACCACTTTTCGCACTTGTGTTAGTGTTGAAAAACCACTTTTCGCACTTGTGTAAGTGTTGAAAAACACTTTTTGCACTTGTATTAGTGTGGAAAAACACTTTTTGCACTTGTGATAGTGTTGAAAAAACCACTTTTCGCACTTGTGTTAGTGTTGAAAAACCACTTTTCGCACTTGTGTTGGTGCAGGAAACCACTTTTGCACTTGTATTAGTGTGGAAAAAACACTTTTTGCACTTGTGATAGTGTTGAAAACCCACTTTTCGCACTTGTGTTAGTGTTGAAAATCCACTTTTCGCACTTGTGTTGGTGCAGGAAACCACTTTTGCACTTGTATTAGTGTGGAAAAACCACTTTTCGCACTTGTGTTAGTGTTGAAAAACCACTTTTCGCACTTGTGTTAGTGTTGAAAAACCACTTTTCGCACTTGTGTTAGTGTTGAAAAACCACTTTTCGCACTTGTGTTAGTGAAGGAAACCACTTTTCGCACTTGTGTTAGTGTTGAAAACCCACTTTTCGCACTTGTGTTAGTGTTGAAAATCCACTTTTCGCACTTGTGTTGGTGCAGGAAACCACTTTTGCACTTGTATTAGTGTGGAAAAAACACTTTTTGCACTTGTGTTAGTGTTGAAAACCCACTTTTCGCACTTGTGTTAGTGTTGAAAATCCACTTTTCGCACTTGTGTTGGTGCAGGAAATCACTTTTGCACTTGTATTAGTGTGGGAAAACCACTTTTCGCACTTGTGTTAGTGTTGAAAAACCACTTTTCGCACTTGTGTTAGTGTTGAAAAACCACTTTTCGCACTTGTGTTAGTGTTGAAAAACCACTTTTCGCACTTGTGTTAGTGTTGAAAAACCACTTTTCGCACTTGTGTTAGTGAAGGAAACCACTTTTCGCACTTGTGTTAGTGTTGAAAACCCACTTTTCGCACTTGTGTTAGTGTTGAAAATCCACTTTTCGCACTTGTGTTGGTGCAGGAAACCACTTTTGCACTTGTATTAGTGTGGAAAAAACACTTTTTGCACTTGTGTTAGTGTTGAAAATCCACTTTTCCCACTTGTGTTGGTGCAGGAATCCACTTTTGCACTTGTATTAGTGTGGAAAAAGCACTTTTTGCACTTGTGATATTGTTGAAAAACCACTTTTCGCACTTGTGTTAGTGTTGAAAAACCACTTTTCGCACTTGTGTTGGTGCAGGAAATCACTTTTGCACTTGTATTAGTGTGGAAAAACCACTTTTCGCACTTGTGTTAGTGTTGAAAAACCACTTTTCGCACTTGTGTTGGTGCAGGAAACCACTTTTGCACTTGTATTAGTGTGGAAAAAACACTTTTCGCACTTGTGTTAGTGTTGAAAAACCACTTTTCGCACTTGCGTTAGTGTTGAAAAACCACATTTCGCACTTGTGTTGGTGTTGAAAAACCACTTTTCGCACTTGTGTTGGTGCAGGAAACCACTTTTGCACTTGTATTAGTGTGGAAAAAACACATTTCGCACTTGTGTTAGTGTTGAAAAACCACTTTTCGCACTTGTGTTAGTGTTGAAAAACCACTTTTCGCACTTGTGTTGGTGCAGGAAACCACTTTTGCACTTGTATTAGTGTGGAAAAAACACTTTTTGCACTTGTGTTGGTGCAGGAGACCACTTTTGCACTTGTATTAGTGTGGAAAAAACACATTTCGCACTTGTGTTAGTGTTGAAAAACCACTTTTCGCACTTGTGTTAGTGTTGAAAAACCACTTTTCGCACTTGTGTTAGTGTTGAAAAACCACTTTTCGCACTTGTGTTGGTGCAGGAAACCACTTTTGCACTTGTTTTAGTGTGGAAAAAACACATTTCGCACTTGTGTTAGTGTTGAAAAACCACTTTTCGCACTTGTGTTAGTGTTGAAAAACCACTTTTCGCACTTGTGTTAGTGTTGAAAAACACTTTTTGCACTTGTATTAGTGTGGAAAAACACTTTTTGCACTTGTGATAGTGTTGAAAAACTACTTTTCGCACTTGTGTTAGTGTGGAAAAACCACATTTCGCACTTGTGTTAGTGTTGAAAAACCACTTTTCGCACTTGTGTTGGTGCAGGAAACCACTTTTGCACTTGTATTAGTGTGGAAAAAACACTTTTTGCACTTGTATTAGTGTGGAAAAACACTTTTTGCACTTGTGATAGTGTTGAAAAACCACTTTTCGCACTTGTGTTAGTGTTGAAAAACGACTTTTCGCACTTGTGTTGGTGCAGGAAACCACTTTTGCACTTGTATTAGTGTGGAAAAAACACTTTTTGCACTTGTGATAGTGTTGAAAACCCACTTTTCGCACTTGTGTTAGTGTTGAAAATCCACTTTTCGCACTTGTGTTGGTGCAGGAAACCACTTTTGCACTTGTATTAGTGTGGAAAAACCACTTTTCGCATTTGTGTTAGTGTTGAAAAACCACTTTTCGCACTTGTGTTAGTGTTGAAAAACCACTTTTCGCACTTGTGTTAGTGTTGAAAAACCACTTTTCGCACTTGTGTTAGTGAAGGAAACCACTTTTCGCACTTGTGTTAGTGTTGAAAACCCACTTTTCGCACTTGTGTTAGTGTTGAAAATCCACTTTTCGCACTTGTGTTGGTGCAGGAAACCACTTTTGCACTTGTATTAGTGTGGAAAAAACACTTTTTGCACTTGTGTTAGTGTTGAAAACCCACTTTTCGCACTTGTGTTAGTGTTGAAAATCCACTTTTCGCACTTGTGTTGGTGCAGGAAATCACTTTTGCACTTGTATTAGTGTGGAAAAACCACTTTTCGCACTTGTGTTAGTGTTGAAAAACCACTTTTCGCACTTGTGTTGGTGCAGGAAACCACTTTTGCACTTGTATTAGTGTGGAAAAAACACTTTTCGCACTTGTGTTAGTGTTGAAAAACCACTTTTCGCACTTGTGTTAGTTTTGAAAAACCACTTTTCGCACTTGTGTTGGTGCAGGAAACCACTTTTGCACTTGTATTAGTGTGGAAAAAACACTTTTTGCACTTGTGATAGTGTTGAAAATCCACTTTTCACACTTGTGTTGGTGCAGGAAACCACTTTTGCACTTGTATTAGTGTGGAAAAAACACTTTTCGCACTTGTGTTAGTGTTGAAAAACCACTTTTCGCACTTGTGTTAGTGTTGAAAAACCACTTTTCGCACTTGTGTTAGTGTTGAAAACCCACTTTTCGCACTTGTGTTAGTGTTGAAAACCCACTTTTCGCACTTGTGTTAGTGTTGAAAACCCACTTTTCGCACTTGTGTTAGTGTGGAAAATCCACTTTTCGCACTTGTGTTGGTGCAGGAAACCACTTTTGCACTTGTATTAGTGTGGAAAAACCACTTTTCGCACTTGTGTTAGTGTTGAAAAACCACTTTTCGCACTTGTGTTGGTGCAGGAAACCACTTTTGCACTTGTATTAGTGTGAAAAAAACACTTTTCGCACTTGTGTTAGTGTTGAAAAACCACTTTTCGCACTTGTGTTAGTGTTGAAAAACCACTTTTCGCACTTGTGTTGGTGCAGGAAACCACTTTTGCACTTGTATTAGTGTGGAAAAAACACTTTTCGCACTTGTGTTAGTGTTGAAAAACCACTTTTTGCACTTGTGTTAGTGTTGAAAAACCACTTTTCGCACTTGTGTTAGTGTTGAAAAACCACTTTTCGCACTTGTGTTGGTGCAGGAGACCACTTTCACACTTGTATTAGTGTGGAAAAAACACATTTCGCACTTGTGTTAGTGTTGAAAAACCACTTTTCGCACTTGTGTTAGTGTTGAAAAACCACTTTTCGCACTTGTGTTGGTGCAGGAAACCACTTTTGCACTTGTATTAGTGTGGAAAAACCACTTTTCGCACTTCTGTTAGTGTTGAAAAACCACTTTTCACACTTGTGTTAGTGTTGAAAAACCACTTTTCGCACTCGTGTTAGTGTTGAAAAACCACTTTTCGCACTTGTGTTGGTGCAGGAAACCACTTTTGCACTTGTGTTAGTGTTGAAAACCCACTTTTCGCACTTGTGTTAGTGTTGAAAATCCACTTTTCGCACTTGTGTTGGTGCAGGAAACCACTTTTGCACTTGTATTAGTGTGGAAAAAACACTTTTTGCACTTGTGTTAGTGTTGAAAACCCACTTTTCGCACTTGTGTTAGTGTTGAAAATCCACTTTTCGCACTTGTGTTGGTGCAGGAAATCACTTTTGCACTTGTATTAGTGTGGAAAAACCACTTTTCGCACTTGGGTTAGTGTTGAAAAACCACTTTTCGCACTTGTGTTGGTGCAGGAGACCACTTTTGCACTTGTATTAGTGTGGAAAAAACACATTTCGCACTTGTGTTAGTGTTGAAAAACCACTTTTCGCACTTGTGTTAGTGTTGAAAAACCACTTTTCGCACTTGTGTTAGTGTTGAAAAACCACTTTTCGCACTTGTGTTGGTGCAGGAAACCACTTTTGCACTTGTATTAGTGTGGAAAAAACACATTTCGCACTTGTGTTAGTGTTGAAAAACCACTTTTCGCACTTGTGTTAGTGTTGAAAAACCACTTTTCGCACTTGTGTTAGTGTTGAAAAACACTTTTTGCACTTGTATTAGTGTGGAAAAACACTTTTTGCACTTGTGATAGTGTTGAAAAACTACTTTTCGCACTTGTGTTAGTGTGGAAAAACCACATTTCGCACTTGTGTTAGTGTTGAAAAACCACTTTTCGCACTTGTGTTGGTGCAGGAAACCACTTTTGCACTTGTATTAGTGTGGAAAAAACACTTTTTGCACTTGTATTAGTGTGGAAAAACACTTTTTGCACTTGTGATAGTGTTGAAAAACCACTTTTCGCACTTGTGTTAGTGTTGAAGAACCACTTTTCGCACTTGTGTTGGTGCAGGAAACCACTTTTGCACTTGTATTAGTGTGGAAAAAACACTTTTTGCACTTGTGATAGTGTTGAAAACCCACTTTTCGCACTTGTGTTAGTGTTGAAAATCCACTTTTCGCACTTGTGTTGGTGCAGGAAACCACTTTTGCACTTGTATTAGTGTGGAAAAACCACTTTTCGCACTTGTGTTAGTGTTGAAAAACCACTTTTCGCACTTGTGTTAGTGTTGAAAAACCACTTTTCGCACTTGTGTTAGTGTTGAAAAACCACTTTTCGCACTTGTGTTAGTGAAGGAAACCACTTTTCGCACTTGTGTTAGTGTTGAAAACCCACTTTTCGCACTTGTGTTAGTGTTGAAAATCCACTTTTCGCACTTGTGTTGGTGCAGGAAACCACTTTTGCACTTGTATTAGTGTGGAAAAAACACTTTTTGCACTTGTGTTAGTGTTGAAAACCCACTTTTCGCACTTGTGTTAGTATTGAAAATCCACTTTTCGCACTTGTGTTGGTGCAGGAAATCACTTTTGCACTTGTATTAGTGTGGAAAAACCACTTTTCGCACTTGTGTTAGTGTTGAAAAACCACTTTTCGCACTTGTGTTAGTGTTGAAAAACCACTTTTCGCACTTGTGTTAGTGTTGAAAAACCACTTTTCGCACTTGTGTTAGTGTTGAAAAACCACTTTTCACACTTGTGTTAGTGAAGGAAACCACTTTTCGCACTTGTGTTAGTGTTGAAAACCCACTTTTCGCACTTGTGTTAGTGTTGAAAATCCACTTTTCGCACTTGTGTTGGTGCAGGAAACCACTTTTGCACTTGTATTAGTGTGGAAAAAACACTTTTTGCACTTGTGTTAGTGTTGAAAATCCACTTTTCCCACTTGTGTTGGTGCAGGAATCCACTTTTGCACTTGTATTAGTGTGGAAAAAGCACTTTTTGCACTTGTGATATTGTTGAAAAACCACTTTTCGCACTTGTGTTAGTGTTGAAAAACCACTTTTCGCACTTGTGTTGGTGCAGGAAATCACTTTTGCACTTGTATTAGTGTGGAAAAACCACTTTTCGCACTTGTGTTAGTGTTGAAAAACCACTTTTCGCACTTGTGTTGGTGCAGGAAACCACTTTTGCACTTGTATTAGTGTGGAAAAAACACTTTTCGCACTTGTGTTAGTGTTGAAAAACCACTTTTCGCACTTGTGTTAGTTTTGAAAAACCACTTTTCGCACTTGTGTTGGTGCAGGAAACCACTTTTGCACTTGTATTAGTGTGGAAAAAACACTTTTTGCACTTGTGATAGTGTTGAAAACCCACTTTTCGCACTTGTGTTAGTGTTGAAAATCCACTTTTCGCACTTGTGTTGGTGCAGGAAACCACTTTTGCACTTGTATTAGTGTGGAAAAAACACTTTTCGCACTTGTGTTAGTGTTGAAAAACCACTTTTCGCACTTGCGTTAGTGTTGAAAAACCACATTTCGCACTTGTGTTGGTGTTGAAAAACCACTTTTCGCACTTGTGTTGGTGCAGGAAACCACTTTTGCACTTGTATTAGTGTGGAAAAAACACATTTCGCACTTGTGTTAGTGTTGAAAAACCACTTTTCGCACTTGTGTTAGTGTTGAAAAACCACTTTTCGCACTTGTGTTGGTGCAGGAAACCACTTTTGCACTTGTATTAGTGTGGAAAAAACACTTTTTGCACTTGTGTTGGTGCAGGAGACCACTTTTGCACTTGTATTAGTGTGGAAAAAACACATTTCGCACTTGTGTTAGTGTTGAAAAACCACTTTTCGCACTTGTGTTAGTGTTGAAAAACCACTTTTTGCACTTGTGTTAGTGTTGAAAAACCACTTTTCGCACTTGTGTTGGTGCAGGAAACCACTTTTGCACTTGTATTAGTGTGGAAAAAACACATTTCGCACTTGTGTTAGTGTTGAAAAACCACTTTTCGCACTTGTGTTAGTGTTGAAAAACCACTTTTCGCACTTGTGTTAGTGTTGAAAAACACTTTTTGCACTTGTATTAGTGTGGAAAAACACTTTTTGCACTTGTGATAGTGTTGAAAAACCACTTTTCGCACTTGTGTTAGTGTTGAAAAACCACTTTTCGCACTTGTGTTGGTGCAGGAAACCACTTTTGCACTTGTATTAGTGTGGAAAAAACACTTTTTGCACTTGTGATAGTGTTGAAAACCCACTTTTCGCACTTGTGTTAGTGTTGAAAATCCACTTTTCACACTTGTGTTGGTGCAGGAAACCACTTTTGCACTTGTATTAGTGTGGAAAAACCACTTTTCGCACTTGTGTTAGTGTTGAAAAACCACTTTTCGCACTTGTGTTAGTGTTGAAAAACCACTTTTCGCACTTGTGTTAGTGTTGAAAAACCACTTTTCGCACTTGTGTTAGTGAAGGAAACCACTTTTCGCACTTGTGTTAGTGTTGAAAACCCACTTTTCGCACTTGTGTTAGTGTTGAAAATCCACTTTTCGCACTTGTGTTGGTGCAGGAAACCACTTTTGCACTTGTATTAGTGTGGAAAAAACACTTTTTGCACTTGTGTTAGTGTTGAAAACCCACTTTTCGCACTTGTGTTAGTGTTGAAAATCCACTTTTCGCACTTGTGTTGGTGCAGGAAATCACTTTTGCACTTGTATTAGTGTGGAAAAACCACTTTTCGCACTTGTGTTAGTGTTGAAAACCCACTTTTCGCACTTGTGTTAGTGTTGAAAATCCACTTTTCGCAATTGTGTTGGTGCAGGAAATCACTTTTGCACTTGTATTAGTGTGGAAAAACCACTTTTCGCACTTGTGTTAGTGTTGAAAAACCACTTTTCGCACTTGTGTTAGTGTTGAAAAACCACTTTTCGCACTTGTGTTAGTGTTGAAAAACCACTTTTCGCACTTGTGTTAGTGAAGGAAACCACTTTTCGCACTTGTGTTAGTGTTGAAAACCCACTTTTTGCACTTGTGTTAGTGTTGAAAATCCACTTTTCGCACTTGTGTTGGTGCAGGAAACCACTTTTGCACTTGTATTAGTGTGGAAAAAACACTTTTTGCACTTGTGTTAGTGTTGAAAATCCACTTTTCCCACTTGTGTTGGTGCAGGAATCCACTTTTGCACTTGTATTAGTGTGGAAAAAGCACTTTTTGCACTTGTGATATTGTTGAAAAACCACTTTTCGCACTTGTGTAAGTGTTGAAAAACCACTTTTCGCACTTGTGTTGGTGCAGGAAATCACTTTTGCACTTGTATTAGTGTGGAAAAACCACTTTTCGCACTTGTGTTAGTGTTGAAAAACCACTTTTCGCACTTGTGTTGGTGCAGGAAACCACTTTTGCACTTGTATTAGTGTGGAAAAAACACTTTTCGCACTTGTGTTAGTGTTGAAAAACCACTTTTCGCACTTGTGTTAGTTTTGAAAAACCACTTTTCGCACTTGTGTTGGTGCAGGAAACCACTTTTGCACTTGTATTAGTGTGGAAAAAACACTTTTTGCACTTGTGATAGTGTTGAAAACCCACTTTTCGCACTTGTGTTAGTGTTGAAAATCCACTTTTCGCACTTGTGTTGGTGCAGGAAACCACTTTTGCACTTGTATTAGTGTGGAAAAAACACTTTTCGCACTTGTGTTAGTGTTGAAAAACCACTTTTCGCACTTGCGTTAGTGTTGAAAAACCACATTTCGCACTTGTGTTGGTGTTGAAAAACCACTTTTCGCACTTGTGTTGGTGCAGGAAACCACTTTTGCACTTGTATTAGTGTGGAAAAAACACATTTCGCACTTGTGTTAGTGTTGAAAAACCACTTTTCGCACTTGTGTTAGTGTTGAAAAACCACTTTTCGCACTTGTGTTGGTGCAGGAAACCACTTTTGCACTTGTATTAGTGTGGAAAAAACACTTTTTGCACTTGTGTTGGTGCAGGAGACCACTTTTGCACTTGTATTAGTGTGGAAAAAACACATTTCGCACTTGTGTTAGTGTTGAAAAACCACTTTTCGCACTTGTGTTAGTGTTGAAAAACCACTTTTCGCACTTGTGTTAGTGTTGAAAAACCACTTTTCGCACTTGTGTTGGTGCAGGAAACCACTTTTGCACTTGTATTAGTGTGGAAAAAGCACTTTTTGCACTTGTGATATTGTTGAAAAACCACTTTTCGCACTTGTGTTAGTGTTGAAAAACCACTTTTCGCACTTGTGTTGGTGCAGGAAATCACTTTTGCACTTGTATTAGTGTGGAAAAACCACTTTTCGCACTTGTGTTAGTGTTGAAAAACCACTTTTCGCACTTGTGTTGGTGCAGGAAACCACTTTTGCACTTGTATTAGTGTGGAAAAAACACTTTTCGCACTTGTGTTAGTGTTGAAAAACCACTTTTCGCACTTGTGTTAGTTTTGAAAAACCACTTTTCGCACTTGTGTTGGTGCAGGAAACCACTTTTGCACTTGTATTAGTGTGGAAAAAACACTTTTTGCACTTGTGATAGTGTTGAAAACCCACTTTTCGCACTTGTGTTAGTGTTGAAAATCCACTTTTCGCACTTGTGTTGGTGCAGGAAACCACTTTTGCACTTGTATTAGTGTGGAAAAAACACTTTTCGCACTTGTGTTAGTGTTGAAAAACCACTTTTCGCACTTGCGTTAGTGTTGAAAAACCACATTTCGCACTTGTGTTGGTGTTGAAAAACCACTTTTCGCACTTGTGTTGGTGCAGGAAACCACTTTTGCACTTGTATTAGTGTGGAAAAAACACATTTCGCACTTGTGTTAGTGTTGAAAAACCACTTTTCGCACTTGTGTTAGTGTTGAAAAACCACTTTTCGCACTTGTGTTGGTGCAGGAAACCACTTTTGCACTTGTATTAGTGTGGAAAAAACACTTTTTGCACTTGTGTTGGTGCAGGAGACCACTTTTGCACTTGTATTAGTGTGGAAAAAACACATTTCGCACTTGTGTTAGTGTTGAAAAACCACTTTTCGCACTTGTGTTAGTGTTGAAAAACCACTTTTCGCACTTGTGTTAGTGTTGAAAAACCACTTTTCGCACTTGTGTTGGTGCAGGAAACCACTTTTGCACTTGTATTAGTGTGGAAAAAACACATTTCGCACTTGTGTTAGTGTTGAAAAACCACTTTTCGCACTTGTGTTAGTGTTGAAAAACCACTTTTCGCACTTGTGTTAGTGTTGAAAAACACTTTTTGCACTTGTATTAGTGTGGAAAAACACTTTTTGCACTTGTGATAGTGTTGAAAAACCACTTTTCGCACTTGTGTTAGTGTTGAAAAACCACTTTTCGCACTTGTGTTGGTGCAGGAAACCACTTTTGCACTTGTATTAGTGTGGAAAAAACACTTTTTGCACTTGTGATAGTGTTGAAAACCCACTTTTCGCACTTGTGTTAGTGTTGAAAATCCACTTTTCGCACTTGTGTTGGTGCAGGAAACCACTTTTGCACTTGTATTAGTGTGGAAAAACCACTTTTCGCACTTGTGTTAGTGTTGAAAAACCACTTTTCGCACTTGTGTTAGTGTTGAAAAACCACTTTTCGCACTTGTGTTAGTGTTGAAAAACCACTTTTCGCACTTGTGTTAGTGAAGGAAACCACTTTTCGCACTTGTGTTAGTGTTGAAAACCCACTTTTCGCACTTGTGTTAGTGTTGAAAATCCACTTTTCGCACTTGTGTTGGTGCAGGAAACCACTTTTGCACTTGCATTAGTGTGGAAAAAACACTTTTTGCACTTGTGTTAGTGTTGAAAACCCACTTTTCGCACTTGTGTTAGTGTTGAAAATCCACTTTTCGCACTTGTGTTGGTGCAGGAAATCACTTTTGCACTTGTATTAGTGTGGAAAAACCACTTTTCGCACTTGTGTTAGTGTTGAAAACCCACTTTTCGCACTTGTGTTAGTGTTGAAAATCCACTTTTCGCACTTGTGTTGGTGCAGGAAATCACTTTTGCACTTGTATTAGTGTGGAAAAACCACTTTTCGCACTTGTGTTAGTGTTGAAAAACCACTTTTCGCACTTGTGTTAGTGTTGAAAAACCACTTTTCGCACTTGTGTTAGTGTTGAAAAACCACTTTTCGCACTTGTGTTAGTGAAGGAAACCACTTTTCGCACTTGTGTTAGTGTTGAAAACCCACTTTTTGCACTTGTGTTAGTGTTGAAAATCCACTTTTCGCACTTGTGTTGGTGCAGGAAACCACTTTTGCACTTGTATTAGTGTGGAAAAAACACTTTTTGCACTTGTGTTAGTGTTGAAAATCCACTTTTCCCACTTGTGTTGGTGCAGGAATCCACTTTTGCACTTGTATTAGTGTGGAAAAAGCACTTTTTGCACTTGTGATATTGTTGAAAAACCACTTTTCGCACTTGTGTTAGTGTTGAAAAACCACTTTTCGCACTTGTGTTGGTGCAGGAAATCACTTTTGCACTTGTATTAGTGTGGAAAAACCACTTTTCGCACTTGTGTTAGTGTTGAAAAACCACTTTTCGCACTTGTGTTGGTGCAGGAAACCACTTTTGCACTTGTATTAGTGTGGAAAAAACACTTTTCGCACTTGTGTTAGTGTTGAAAAACCACTTTTCGCACTTGTGTTAGTTTTGAAAAACCACTTTTCGCACTTGTGTTGGTGCAGGAAACCACTTTTGCACTTGTATTAGTGTGGAAAAAACACTTTTTGCACTTGTGATAGTGTTGAAAACCCACTTTTCGCACTTGTGTTAGTGTTGAAAATCCACTTTTCGCACTTGTGTTGGTGCAGGAAACCACTTTTGCACTTGTATTAGTGTGGAAAAAACACTTTTCGCACTTGTGTTAGTGTTGAAAAACCACTTTTCGCACTTGCGTTAGTGTTGAAAAACCACATTTCGCACTTGTGTTGGTGTTGAAAAACCACTTTTCGCACTTGTGTTGGTGCAGGAAACCACTTTTGCACTTGTATTAGTGTGGAAAAAACACATTTCGCACTTGTGTTAGTGTTGAAAAACCACTTTTCGCACTTGTGTTAGTGTTGAAAAACCACTTTTCGCACTTGTGTTGGTGCAGGAAATCACTTTTGCACTTGTATTAGTGTGGAAAAACCACTTTTTGCACTTGTGTTAGTGTTGAAAAACCACTTTTCGCACTTGTGTTGGTGCAGGAAACCACTTTTGCACTTGTATTAGTGTGGAAAAAACACTTTTCGCACTTGTGTTAGTGTTGAAAAACCACTTTTCGCACTTGTGTTAGTTTTGAAAAACCACTTTTCGCACTTGTGTTGGTGCAGGAAACCACTTTTGCACTTGTATTAGTGTGGAAAAAACACTTTTTGCACTTGTGATAGTGTTGAAAACCCACTTTTCGCACTTGTGTTAGTGTTGAAAATCCACTTTTCGCACTTGTGTTGGTGCAGGAAACCACTTTTGCACTTGTATTAGTGTGGAAAAAACACTTTTCGCACTTGTGTTAGTGTTGAAAAACCACTTTTCGCACTTGCGTTAGTGTTGAAAAACCACATTTCGCACTTGTGTTGGTGTTGAAAAACCACTTTTCGCACTTGTGTTGGTGCAGGAAACCACTTTTGCACTTGTATTAGTGTGGAAAAAACACATTTCGCACTTGTGTTAGTGTTGAAAAACCACTTTTCGCACTTGTGTTAGTGTTGAAAAACCACTTTTCGCACTTGTGTTGGTGCAGGAAACCACTTTTGCACTTGTATTAGTGTGGAAAAAACACTTTTTGCACTTGTGTTGGTGCAGGAGACCACTTTTGCACTTGTATTAGTGTGGAAAAAACACATTTCGCACTTGTGTTAGTGTTGAAAAACCACTTTTCGCACTTGTGTTAGTGTTGAAAAACCACTTTTCGCACTTGTGTTAGTGTTGAAAAACCACTTTTCGCACTTGTGTTGGTGCAGGAAACCACTTTTGCACTTGTATTAGTGTGGAAAAAACACATTTCGCACTTGTGTTAGTGTTGAAAAACCACTTTTCGCACTTGTGTTAGTGTTGAAAAACCACTTTTCGCACTTGTGTTAGTGTTGAAAAACACTTTTTGCACTTGTATTAGTGTGGAAAAACACTTTTTGCACTTGTGATAGTGTTGAAAAACCACTTTTCGCACTTGTGTTAGTGTTGAAAAACCACTTTTAGCACTTGTGTTGGTGCAGGAAACCACTTTTGCACTTGTATTAGTGTGGAAAAAACACTTTTTGCACTTGTGATAGTGTTGAAAACCCACTTTTCGCACTTGTGTTAGTGTTGAAAATCCACTTTTCGCACTTGTGTTGGTGCAGGAAACCACTTTTGCACTTGTATTAGTGTGGAAAAACCACTTTTCGCACTTGTGTTAGTGTTGAAAAACCACTTTTCGCACTTGTGTTAGTGTTGAAAAACCACTTTTCGCACTTGTGTTAGTGTTGAAAAACCACTTTTCGCACTTGTGTTAGTGAAGGAAACCACTTTTCGCACTTGTGTTAGTGTTGAAAACCCACTTTTCGCACTTGTGTTAGTGTTGAAAATCCACTTTTCGCACTTGTGTTGGTGCAGGAAACCACTTTTGCACTTGTATTAGTGTGGAAAAAACACTTTTTGCACTTGTGTTAGTGTTGAAAACCCACTTTTCGCACTTGTGTTAGTGTTGAAAATCCACTTTTCGCACTTGTGTTGGTGCAGGAAATCACTTTTGCACTTGTATTAGTGTGGAAAAACCACTTTTCGCACTTGTGTTAGTGTTGAAAACCCACTTTTCGCACTTGTGTTAGTGTTGAAAATCCACTTTTCGCACTTGTGTTGGTGCAGGAAATCACTTTTGCACTTGTATTAGTGTGGAAAAACCACTTTTCGCACTTGTGTTAGTGTTGAAAAACCACTTTTCGCACTTGTGTTAGTGTTGAAAAACCACTTTTCGCACTTGTGTTAGTGTTGAAAAACCACTTTTCGCACTTGTGTTAGTGAAGGAAACCACTTTTCGCACTTGTGTTAGTGTTGAAAACCCACTTTTTGCACTTGTGTTAGTGTTGAAAATCCACTTTTCGCACTTGTGTTGGTGCAGGAAACCACTTTTGCACTTGTATTAGTGTGGAAAAAACACTTTTTGCACTTGTGTTAGTGTTGAAAATCCACTTTTCCCACTTGTGTTGGTGCAGGAATCCACTTTTGCACTTGTATTAGTGTGGAAAAAGCACTTTTTGCACTTGTGATATTGTTGAAAAACCACTTTTCGCACTTGTGTTAGTGTTGAAAAACCACTTTTCGCACTTGTGTTGGTGCAGGAAATCACTTTTGCACTTGTATTAGTGTGGAAAAACCACTTTTCGCACTTGTGTTAGTGTTGAAAAACCACTTTTCGCACTTGTGTTGGTGCAGGAAACCACTTTTGCACTTGTATTAGTGTGGAAAAAACACTTTTCGCACTTGTGTTAGTGTTGAAAAACCACTTTTCGCACTTGTGTTAGTTTTGAAAAACCACTTTTCGCACTTGTGTTGGTGCAGGAAACCACTTTTGCACTTGTATTAGTGTGGAAAAAACACTTTTTGCACTTGTGATAGTGTTGAAAACCCACTTTTCGCACTTGTGTTAGTGTTGAAAATCCACTTTTCGCACTTGTGTTGGTGCAGGAAACCACTTTTGCACTTGTATTAGTGTGGAAAAAACACTTTTCGCACTTGTGTTAGTGTTGAAAAACCACTTTTCGCACTTGCGTTAGTGTTGAAAAACCACATTTCGCACTTGTGTTGGTGTTGAAAAACCACTTTTCGCACTTGTGTTGGTGCAGGAAACCACTTTTGCACTTGTATTAGTGTGGAAAAAACACATTTCGCACTTGTGTTAGTGTTGAAAAACCACTTTTCGCACTTGTGTTAGTGTTGAAAAACCACTTTTCGCACTTGTGTTAGTGTTGAAAAACACTTTTTGCACTTGTATTAGTGTGGAAAAACACTTTTTGCACTTGTGATAGTGTTGAAAAACCACTTTTCGCACTTGTGTTAGTGTTGAAAAACCACTTTTCGCACTTGTGTTGGTGCAGGAAACCACTTTTGCACTTGTATTAGTGTGGAAAAAACACTTTTTGCACTTGTGATAGTGTTGAAAACCCACTTTTCGCACTTGTGTTAGTGTTGAAAATCCACTTTTCGCACTTGTGTTGGTGCAGGAAACCACTTTTGCACTTGTATTAGTGTGGAAAAACCACTTTTCGCACTTGTGTTAGTGTTGAAAAACCACTTTTCGCACTTGTGTTAGTGTTGAAAAACCACTTTTCGCACTTGTGTTAGTGTTGAAAAACCACTTTTCGCACTTGTGTTAGTGAAGGAAACCACTTTTCGCACTTGTGTTAGTGTTGAAAACCCACTTTTCGCACTTGTGTTAGTGTTGAAAATCCACTTTTCGCACTTGTGTTGGTGCCAACCACTTTTGCACTTGTATTAGTGTGGAAAAAACACTTTTTGCACTTGTGTTAGTGTTGAAAACCCACTTTTCGCACTTGTGTTAGTGTTGAAAATCCACTTTTCGCACTTGTGTTGGTGCAGGAAATCACTTTTGCACTTGTATTAGTGTGGAAAAACCACTTTTCGCACTTGTGTTAGTGTTGAAAAACCACTTTTCGCACTTGTGTTAGTGTTGAAAAACCACTTTTCGCACTTGTGTTAGTGTTGAAAAACCACTTTTCGCACTTGTGTTAGTGTTGAAAAACCACTTTTCGCACTTGTGTTAGTGAAGGAAACCACTTTTCGCACTTGTGTTAGTGTTGAAAACCCACTTTTCGCACTTGTGTTAGTGTTGAAAATCCACTTTTCGCACTTGTGTTGGTGCAGGAAACCACTTTTGCACTTGTATTAGTGTGGAAAAAACACTTTTTGCACTTGTGTTAGTGTTGAAAATCCACTTTTCCCACTTGTGTTGGTGCAGGAATCCACTTTTGCACTTGTATTAGTGTGGAAAAAGCACTTTTTGCACTTGTGATATTGTTGAAAAACCACTTTTCGCACTTGTGTTAGTGTTGAAAAACCACTTTTCGCACTTGTGTTGGTGCAGGAAATCACTTTTGCACTTGTATTAGTGTGGAAAAACCACTTTTCGCACTTGTGTTAGTGTTGAAAAACCACTTTTCGCACTTGTGTTGGTGCAGGAAACCACTTTTGCACTTGTATTAGTGTGGAAAAAACACTTTTCGCACTTGTGTTAGTGTTGAAAAACCACTTTTCGCACTTGTGTTAGTTTTGAAAAACCACTTTTCGCACTTGTGTTGGTGCAGGAAACCACTTTTGCACTTGTATTAGTGTGGAAAAAACACTTTTTGCACTTGTGATAGTGTTGAAAACCCACTTTTCGCACTTGTGTTAGTGTTGAAAATCCACTTTTCGCACTTGTGTTGGTGCAGGAAACCACTTTTGCACTTGTATTAGTGTGGAAAAAACACTTTTCGCACTTGTGTTAGTGTTGAAAAACCACTTTTCGCACTTGCGTTAGTGTTGAAAAACCACATTTCGCACTTGTGTTGGTGTTGAAAAACCACTTTTCGCACTTGTGTTGGTGCAGGAAACCACTTTTGCACTTGTATTAGTGTGGAAAAAACACATTTCGCACTTGTGTTAGTGTTGAAAAACCACTTTTCGCACTTGTGTTAGTGTTGAAAAACCACTTTTCGCACTTGTGTTGGTGCAGGAAACCACTTTTGCACTTGTATTAGTGTGGAAAAAACACTTTTTGCACTTGTGTTGGTGCAGGAGACCACTTTTGCACTTGTATTAGTGTGGAAAAAACACATTTCGCACTTGTGTTAGTGTTGAAAAACCACTTTTCGCACTTGTGTTAGTGTTGAAAAACCACTTTTCGCACTTGTGTTAGTGTTGAAAAACCACTTTTCGCACTTGTGTTGGTGCAGGAAACCACTTTTGCACTTGTATTAGTGTGGAAAAAACACATTTCGCACTTGTGTTAGTGTTGAAAAACCACTTTTCGCACTTGTGTTAGTGTTGAAAAACCACTTTTCGCACTTGTGTTAGTGTTGAAAAACACTTTTTGCACTTGTATTAGTGTGGAAAAACACTTTTTGCACTTGTGATAGTGTTGAAAAACCACTTTTCGCACTTGTGTTAGTGTTGAAAAACCACTTTTCGCACTTGTGTTGGTGCAGGAAACCACTTTTGCACTTGTATTAGTGTGGAAAAAACACTTTTTGCACTTGTGATAGTGTTGAAAACCCACTTTTCGCACTTGTGTTAGTGTTGAAAATCCACTTTTCGCACTTGTGTTGGTGCAGGAAACCACTTTTGCACTTGTATTAGTGTGGAAAAACCACTTTTCGCACTTGTGTTAGTGTTGAAAAACCACTTTTCGCACTTGTGTTAGTGTTGAAAAACCACTTTTCGCACTTGTGTTAGTGTTGAAAAACCACTTTTCGCACTTGTGTTAGTGAAGGAAACCACTTTTCGCACTTGTGTTAGTGTTGAAAACCCACTTTTCGCACTTGTGTTAGTGTTGAAAATCCACTTTTCGCACTTGTGTTGGTGCAGGAAACCACTTTTGCACTTGTATTAGTGTGGAAAAAACACTTTTTGCACTTGTGTTAGTGTTGAAAACCCACTTTTCGCACTTGTGTTAGTGTTGAAAATCCACTTTTCGCACTTGTGTTGGTGCAGGAAATCACTTTTGCACTTGTATTAGTGTGGAAAAACCACTTTTCGCACTTGTGTTAGTGTTGAAAACCCACTTTTCGCACTTGTGTTAGTGTTGAAAATCCACTTTTCGCACTTGTGTTGGTGCAGGAAATCACTTTTGCACTTGTATTAGTGTGGAAAAACCACTTTTCGCACTTGTGTTAGTGTTGAAAAACCACTTTTCGCACTTGTGTTAGTGTTGAAAAACCACTTTTCGCACTTGTGTTAGTGTTGAAAAACCACTTTTCGCACTTGTGTTAGTGAAGGAAACCACTTTTCGCACTTGTGTTAGTGTTGAAAACCCACTTTTTGCACTTGTGTTAGTGTTGAAAATCCACTTTTCGCACTTGTGTTGGTGCAGGAAACCACTTTTGCACTTGTATTAGTGTGGAAAAAACACTTTTTGCACTTGTGTTAGTGTTGAAAATCCACTTTTCCCACTTGTGTTGGTGCAGGAATCCACTTTTGCACTTGTATTAGTGTGGAAAAAGCACTTTTTGCACTTGTGATATTGTTGAAAAACCACTTTTCGCACTTGTGTTAGTGTTGAAAAACCACTTTTCGCACTTGTGTTGGTGCAGGAAATCACTTTTGCACTTGTATTAGTGTGGAAAAACCACTTTTCGCACTTGTGTTAGTGTTGAAAAACCACTTTTCGCACTTGTGTTGGTGCAGGAAACCACTTTTGCACTTGTATTAGTGTGGAAAAAACACTTTTCGCACTTGTGTTAGTGTTGAAAAACCACTTTTCGCACTTGTGTTAGTTTTGAAAAACCACTTTTCGCACTTGTGTTGGTGCAGGAAACCACTTTTGCACTTGTATTAGTGTGGAAAAAACACTTTTTGCACTTGTGATAGTGTTGAAAACCCACTTTTCGCACTTGTGTTAGTGTTGAAAATCCACTTTTCGCACTTGTGTTGGTGCAGGAAACCACTTTTGCACTTGTATTAGTGTGGAAAAAACACTTTTCGCACTTGTGTTAGTGTTGAAAAACCACTTTTCGCACTTGCGTTAGTGTTGAAAAACCACATTTCGCACTTGTGTTGGTGTTGAAAAACCACTTTTCGCACTTGTGTTGGTGCAGGAAACCACTTTTGCACTTGTATTAGTGTGGAAAAAACACATTTCGCACTTGTGTTAGTGTTGAAAAACCACTTTTCGCACTTGTGTTAGTGTTGAAAAACCACTTTTCGCACTTGTGTTGGTGCAGGAAACCACTTTTGCACTTGTATTAGTGTGGAAAAAACACTTTTTGCACTTGTGTTGGTGCAGGAGACCACTTTTGCACTTGTATTAGTGTGGAAAAAACACATTTCGCACTTGTGTTAGTGTTGAAAAACCACTTTTCGCACTTGTGTTATTGTTGAAAAACCACTTTTCGCACTTGTGTTAGTGTTGAAAAACCACTTTTCGCACTTGTGTTGGTGCAGGAAACCACTTTTGCACTTGTATTAGTGTGGAAAAAACACATTTCGCACTTGTGTTAGTGTTGAAAAACCACTTTTCGCACTTGTGTTAGTGTTGAAAAACCACTTTTCGCACTTGTGTTAGTGTTGAAAAACACTTTTTGCACTTGTATTAGTGTGGAAAAACACTTTTTGCACTTGTGATAGTGTTGAAAAACCACTTTTCGCACTTGTGTTAGTGTTGAAAAACCACTTTTCGCACTTGTGTTGGTGCAGGAAACCACTTTTGCACTTGTATTAGTGTGGAAAAAACACTTTTTGCACTTGTGATAGTGTTGAAAACCCACTTTTCGCACTTGTGTTAGTGTTGAAAATCCACTTTTCGCACTTGTGTTGGTGCAGGAAACCACTTTTGCACTTGTATTAGTGTGGAAAAACCACTTTTCGCACTTGTGTTAGTGTTGAAAAACCACTTTTCGCACTTGTGTTAGTGTTGAAAAACCACTTTTCGCACTTGTGTTAGTGTTGAAAAACCACTTTTCGCACTTGTGTTAGTGAAGGAAACCACTTTTCGCACTTGTGTTAGTGTTGAAAACCCACTTTTCGCACTTGTGTTAGTGTTGAAAATCCACTTTTCGCACTTGTGTTGGTGCCAACCACTTTTGCACTTGTATTAGTGTGGAAAAAACACTTTTTGCACTTGTGTTAGTGTTGAAAACCCACTTTTCGCACTTGTGTTAGTGTTGAAAATCCACTTTTCGCACTTGTGTTGGTGCAGGAAATCACTTTTGCACTTGTATTAGTGTGGAAAAACCACTTTTCGCACTTGTGTTAGTGTTGAAAAACCACTTTTCGCACTTGTGTTAGTGTTGAAAAACCACTTTTCGCACTTGTGTTAGTGTTGAAAAACCACTTTTCGCACTTGTGTTAGTGTTGAAAAACCACTTTTCGCACTTGTGTTAGTGAAGGAAACCACTTTTCGCACTTGTGTTAGTGTTGAAAACCCACTTTTCGCACTTGTGTTAGTGTTGAAAATCCACTTTTCGCACTTGTGTTGGTGCAGGAAACCACTTTTGCACTTGTATTAGTGTGGAAAAAACACTTTTTGCACTTGTGTTAGTGTTGAAAATCCACTTTTCCCACTTGTGTTGGTGCAGGAATCCACTTTTGCACTTGTATTAGTGTGGAAAAAGCACTTTTTGCACTTGTGATATTGTTGAAAAACCACTTTTCGCACTTGTGTTAGTGTTGAAAAACCACTTTTCGCACTTGTGTTGGTGCAGGAAATCACTTTTGCACTTGTATTAGTGTGGAAAAACCACTTTTCGCACTTGTGTTAGTGTTGAAAAACCACTTTTCGCACTTGTGTTGGTGCAGGAAACCACTTTTGCACTTGTATTAGTGTGGAAAAAACACTTTTCGCACTTGTGTTAGTGTTGAAAAACCACTTTTCGCACTTGTGTTAGTTTTGAAAAACCACTTTTCGCACTTGTGTTGGTGCAGGAAACCACTTTTGCACTTGTATTAGTGTGGAAAAAACACTTTTTGCACTTGTGATAGTGTTGAAAACCCACTTTTCGCACTTGTGTTAGTGTTGAAAATCCACTTTTCGCACTTGTGTTGGTGCAGGAAACCACTTTTGCACTTGTATTAGTGTGGAAAAAACACTTTTCGCACTTGTGTTAGTGTTGAAAAACCACTTTTCGCACTTGCGTTAGTGTTGAAAAACCACATTTCGCACTTGTGTTGGTGTTGAAAAACCACTTTTCGCACTTGTGTTGGTGCAGGAAACCACTTTTGCACTTGTATTAGTGTGGAAAAAACACATTTCGCACTTGTGTTAGTGTTGAAAAACCACTTTTCGCACTTGTGTTAGTGTTGAAAAACCACTTTTCGCACTTGTGTTGGTGCAGGAAACCACTTTTGCACTTGTATTAGTGTGGAAAAACACTTTTTGCACTTGTGTTGGTGCAGGAGACCACTTTTGCACTTGTATTAGTGTGGAAAAAACACATTTCGCACTTGTGTTAGTGTTGAAAAACCACTTTTCGCACTTGTGTTAGTGTTGAAAAACCACTTTTCGCACTTGTGTTAGTGTTGAAAAACCACTTTTCGCACTTGTGTTGGTGCAGGAAACCACTTTTGCACTTGTTTTAGTGTGGAAAAAACACATTTCGCACTTGTGTTAGTGTTGAAAAACCACTTTTCGCACTTGTGTTAGTGTTGAAAAACCACTTTTCGCACTTGTGTTAGTGTTGAAAAACACTTTTTGCACTTGTATTAGTGTGGAAAAACACTTTTTGCACTTGTGATAGTGTTGAAAAACTACTTTTCGCACTTGTGTTAGTGTGGAAAAACCACATTTCGCACTTGTGTTAGTGTTGAAAAACCACTTTTCGCACTTGTGTTGGTGCAGGAAACCACTTTTGCACTTGTATTAGTGTGGAAAAAACACTTTTTGCACTTGTATTAGTGTGGAAAAACACTTTTTGCACTTGTGATAGTGTTGAAAAACCACTTTTCGCACTTGTGTTAGTGTTGAAAAACCACTTTTCGCACTTGTGTTGGTGCAGGAAACCACTTTTGCACTTGTATTAGTGTGGAAAAAACACTTTTTGCACTTGTGATAGTGTTGAAAACCCACTTTTCGCACTTGTGTTAGTGTTGAAAATCCACTTTTCGCACTTGTGTTGGTGCAGGAAACCACTTTTGCACTTGTATTAGTGTGGAAAAACCACTTTTCGCACTTGTGTTAGTGTTGAAAAACCACTTTTCGCACTTGTGTTAGTGTTGAAAAACCACTTTTCGCACTTGTGTTAGTGTTGAAAAACCACTTTTCGCACTTGTGTTAGTGAAGGAAACCACTTTTCGCACTTGTGTTAGTGTTGAAAACCCACTTTTCGCACTTGTGTTAGTGTTGAAAATCCACTTTTCGCACTTGTGTTGGTGCAGGAAACCACTTTTGCACTTGTATTAGTGTGGAAAAAACACTTTTTGCACTTGTGTTAGTGTTGAAAACCCACTTTTCGCACTTGTGTTAGTGTTGAAAATCCACTTTTCGCACTTGTGTTGGTGCAGGAAATCACTTTTGCACTTGTATTAGTGTGGAAAAACCACTTTTCGCACTTGTGTTAGTGTTGAAAAACCACTTTTCGCACTTGTGTTGGTGCAGGAAACCACTTTTGCACTTGTATTAGTGTGGAAAAAACACTTTTCGCACTTGTGTTAGTGTTGAAAAACCACTTTTCGCACTTGTGTTAGTTTTGAAAAACCACTTTTCGCACTTGTGTTGGTGCAGGAAACCACTTTTGCACTTGTATTAGTGTGGAAAAAACACTTTTTGCACTTGTGATAGTGTTGAAAATCCACTTTTCACACTTGTGTTGGTGCAGGAAACCACTTTTGCACTTGTATTAGTGTGGAAAAAACACTTTTCGCACTTGTGTTAGTGTTGAAAAACCACTTTTCGCACTTGTGTTAGTGTTGAAAAACCACTTTTCGCACTTGTGTTAGTGTTGAAAACCCACTTTTCGCACTTGTGTTAGTGTTGAAAACCCACTTTTCGCACTTGTGTTAGTGTTGAAAACCCACTTTTCGCACTTGTGTTAGTGTGGAAAATCCACTTTTCGCACTTGTGTTGGTGCAGGAAACCACTTTTGCACTTGTATTAGTGTGGAAAAACCACTTTTCGCACTTGTGTTAGTGTTGAAAAACCACTTTTCGCACTTGTGTTGGTGCAGGAAACCACTTTTGCACTTGTATTAGTGTGGAAAAAACACTTTTCGCACTTGTGTTAGTGTTGAAAAACCACTTTTCGCACTTGTGTTAGTGTTGAAAAACCACTTTTCGCACTTGTGTTGGTGCAGGAAACCACTTTTGCACTTGTAGTAGTGTGGAAAAAACACTTTTCGCACTTGTGTTAGTGTTGAAAAACCACTTTTTGCACTTGTGTTAGTGTTGAAAAACCACTTTTCGCACTTGTGTTAGTGTTGAAAAACCACTTTTCGCACTTGTGTTGGTGCAGGAGACCACTTTTACACTTGTATTAGTGTGGAAAAAACACATTTCGCACTTGTGTTAGTGTTGAAAAACCACTTTTCGCACTTGTGTTAGTGTTGAAAAACCACTTTTCGCACTTGTGTTGGTGCAGGAAACCACTTTTGCACTTGTATTAGTGTGGAAAAACCACTTTTCGCACTTCTGTTAGTGTTGAAAAACCAGTTTTCACACTTGTGTTAGTGTTGAAAAACCACTTTTCGCACTCGTGTTAGTGTTGAAAAACCACTTTTCGCACTTGTGTTGGTGCAGGAAACCACTTTTGCACTTGTGTTAGTGTTGAAAACCCACTTTTCGCACTTGTGTTAGTGTTGAAAATCCACTTTTCGCACTTGTGTTGGTGCAGGAAACCACTTTTGCACTTGTATTAGTGTGGAAAAAACACTTTTTGCACTTGTGTTAGTGTTGAAAACCCACTTTTCGCACTTGTGTTAGTGTTGAAAATCCACTTTTCGCACTTGTGTTGGTGCAGGAAATCACTTTTGCACTTGTATTAGTGTGGAAAAACCACTTTTCGCACTTGGGTTAGTGTTGAAAAACCACTTTTCGCACTTGTGTTGGTGCAGGAAACCACTTTTGCACTTGTATTAGTGTGGAAAAAACACTTTTCGCACTTGTGTTAGTGTTGAAAAACCACTTTTCGCACTTGTGTTAGTTTTGAAAAACCACTTTTTGCACTTGTGTTGGTGCAGGAAACCACTTTTGCACTTGTATTAGTGTGGAAAAAACACTTTTTGCACTTGTGATAGTGTTGAAAACCCACTTATCGCACTTGTGTTAGTGTTGAAAATCCACTTTTCGCACTTGTGTTGGTGCAGGAAACCACTTTTGCACTTGTATTAGTGTGGAAAAAACACTTTTCGCACTTGTGTTAGTGTTGAAAAACCACTTTTCGCACTTGTGTTAGTGTTGAAAAACCACTTTTCGCACTTGTGTTAGTGTTGAAAACCCACTTTTCGCACTTGTGTTAGTGTTGAAAACCCACTTTTCGCACTTGTGTTAGTGTTGAAAATCCACTTTTCGCACTTGTGTTGGTGCAGGAAACCACTTTTGCACTTGTTTTAGTGTGGAAAAACCACTTTTCGCACTTGTGTTAGTGTTGAAAAACCACTTTTCGCACTTGTGTTAGTGTTGAAAAACCACTTTTCGCACTTGTGTTAGTGTTGAAAAACCACTTTTCGCACTTGTGTTGGTGCAGGAAACCACTTTTGCACTTGTATTAGTGTGGAAAAAACACTTTTCGCACTTGTGTTAGTGTTGAAAAACCACTTTTCGCACTTGTGTTAGTGTTGAAAAACCACTTTTCGCACTTGTGTTGGTGCAGGAAACCACTTTTGCACTTGTATTAGTGTGGAAAAAACACTTTTCGCACTTGTGTTAGTGTTGAAAAACCACTTTTCGCACTTGTGTTAGTGTTGAAAAACCACTTTTCGCACTTGTGTTAGTGTTGAAAAACCACTTTTCGCACTTGTGTTGGTGCAGGAGACCACTTTTGCACTTGTATTAGTGTGGAAAAAACACATTTCGCACTTGTGTTAGTGTTGAAAAACCACTTTTCGCACTTGTGTTAGTGTTGAAAAACCACTTTTCGCACTTGTGTTGGTGCAGGAAACCACTTTTGCACTTGTATTAGTGTGGAAAAACCACTTTTCGCACTTGTGTTAGTGTTGAAAAACCACTTTTCGCACTCGTGTTAGTGTTGAAAAACCACTTTTCGCACTTGTGTTGGTGCAGGAAACCACTTTTGCACTTGTATTAGTGTTAGAAAAAACACTTTTCGCACTTGTGTTAGTGTTGAAAAACCACTTTTCGCACTTGTGTTAGTGTTGAAAAACCACTTTTCGCACTCGTGTTAGTGTTGAAAAACCACTTTTCGCACTTGTGTTGGTGCAGGAAACCACTTTTGCACTTGTATTAGTGTTAGAAAAAACACTTTTCGCACTTGTGTTAGTGTTGAAAAACCACTTTTTGCACTTGTGTTAGTGTTGAAAAACCACATTTCGCACTTGTGTTGGTGTTGAAAAACCACTTTTCGCACTTGTGTTGGTGCAGGAAACCACTTTTGCACTTGTATTAGTGTGGAAAAAACACATTTCGCACTTGTGTTAGTGTTGAAAATCCACTTTTCGCACTTGTGTTGGTGCAGGAAACCACTTTTGCACTTGTATTAGTGTGGAAAAAACACTTTTCGCACTTGTGTTCGTGTTGAAAAACCACTTTTCGCACTTGTGTAAGTGTGAAAAACCACTTTTCGCACTTGTGTTAGTGTTGAAAGCCCACTTTTCGCACTTGTGTTAGTGTTGAAAATCCACTTTTCGCACTTGTGTTGGTGCAGGAAACCACCTTTGCACTTGTATTAGTGTGGAAAAACCACTTTTCGCACTTGTGTTAGTGTTGAAAAACCACTTTTTGCACTTGTGTTAGTGTTGAAAAACCACATTTCGCACTTGTGTTGGTGTTGAAAAACCACTTTTCGCACTTGTGTTGGTGCAGGAAACCACTTTTGCACTTGTATTAGTGTGGAAAAAACACATTTCGCACTTGTGTTAGTGTTGAAAAACCACTTTTCGCACTTGTGTTAGTGTTGAAAAACCACTTTTCGCACTTGTGTTGGTGCAGGAAACCACTTTTGCACTTGTATTAGTGTGGAAAAAACACTTTTTGCACTTGTATTAGTGTGGAAAAACACTTTTTGCACTTGTGATAGTGTTGAAAAACCACTTTTCGCACTTGTGTTAGTGTTGAAAAACCACTTTTCGCACTTGTGTTGGTGCAGGAAACCACTTTTGCACTTGTATTAGTGTGGAAAAAACACTTTTTGCACTTGTGATAGTGTTGAAAACCCACTTTTCGCACTTGTGTTAGTGTTGAAAATCCACTTTTCGCACTTGTGTTGGTGCAGGATACCACTTTTGCACTTGTATTAGTGTGGAAAAACCACTTTTCGCACTTGTGTTAGTGTTGAAAAACCACTTTTCGCACTTGTGTTAGTGTTGAAAAACCACTTTTCGCACTTGTGTTAGTGTTGAAAAACCACTTTTCGCACTTGTGTTAGTGAAGGAAACCACTTTTCGCACTTGTGTTAGTGTTGAAAACCCACTTTTCGCACTTGTGTTAGTGTTGAAAATCCACTTTTCGCACTTGTGTTGGTGCAGGAAACCACTTTTGCACTTGTATTAGTGTGGAAAAAACACTTTTTGCACTTGTGTTAGTGTTGAAAATCCACTTTTCCCACTTGTGTTGGTGCAGGAATCCACTTTTGCACTTGTATTAGTGTGGAAAAAGCACTTTTTGCACTTGTGATATTGTTGAAAACCCACTTTTCGCACTTGTGTTAGTGTTGAAAAACCACTTTTCGCACTTGTGTTGGTGCAGGAAATCACTTTTGCACTTGTATTAGTGTGGAAAAACCACTTTTCGCACTTGTGTTAGTGTTGAAAAACCACTTTTCGCACTTGTGTTGGTGCAGGAAACCACTTTTGCACTTGTATTAGTGTGGAAAAAACACTTTTCGCACTTGTGTTAGTGTTGAAAAACCACTTTTCGCACTTGTGTTAGTTTTGAAAAACCACTTTTCGCACTTGTGTTGGTGCAGGAAACCACTTTTGCACTTGTATTAGTGTGGAAAAAACACTTTTTGCACTTGTGATAGTGTTGAAAACCCACTTTTCGCACTTGTGTTAGTGTTGAAAATCCACTTTTCGCACTTGTGTTGGTGCAGGAAACCACTTTTGCACTTGTATTAGTGTGGAAAAAACACTTTTCGCACTTGTGTTAGTGTTGAAAAACCACTTTTCGCACTTGCGTTAGTGTTGAAAAACCACATTTCGCACTTGTGTTGGTGTTGAAAAACCACTTTTCGCACTTGTGTTGGTGCAGGAAACCACTTTTGCACTTGTATTAGTGTGGAAAAAACACATTTCGCACTTGTGTTAGTGTTGAAAAACCACTTTTCGCACTTGTGTTAGTGTTGAAAAACTACTTTTCGCACTTGTGTTAGTGTTGAAAAACCACTTTTCGCACTTGTGTTAGTGTTGAAAAACCACTTTTCGCACTTGTGTTGGTGCAGGAGACCACTTTTGCACTTGTATTAGTGTGGAAAAAACACATTTCGCACTTGTGTTAGTGTTGAAAAACCACTTTTCGCACTTGTGTTAGTGTTGTAAAACCACTTTTCGCACTTGTGTTGGTGCAGGAAACCACTTTTGCACTTGTATTAGTGTGGAAAAAAGACTTTTTGCACTTGTGATAGTGTTGAAAAACCACTTTTCGCACTTTTGTTAGTGTTGAAAAACCACTTTTCGCACTTGTGTTGGTGCAGGAAACCACTTTTGCACTTGTATTAGTGTGGAAAAACCACTTTTCGCACTTGTGTTAGTGTTGAAAAACCACTTTTCGCACTTGTGTTAGTGTTGAAAAACCACTTTTCGCAATTGTGTTAGTGTTGAAAAACCACTTTCCGCACTTGTGTTGGTGCAGGAAACCACTTTTGCACTTGTATTAGTGTGGAAAAAACACTTTTCGCACTTGTGTTAATGTTGAAAAACCACTTTTCGCACCAGTGTTAGTGTTGAAAAACCACTTTTCGCACTTGTGTTAGTGTTGAAAAACCACTTTTCGCACTTGTGTTGGTGCAGGAAACCACTTTTGCACTTGTATTAGTGTGGAAAAAACACTTTTTGCACTTGTGATAGTGTTGAAAAACCACTTTTCGCACTTGTGTTAGTGTTGAAAAACCACTTTTCGCACTTGTGTTGGTGCAGGAAACCACTTTTGCACTTGTATTAGTGTGGAAAAAACACTTTTCGCACTTGTGTTAGTGTTGAAAAACCACTTTTCGCACTTGTGTTCATGTTGAAAAACCACTTTTCGCACTTGTGTTGGTGCAGGAAACCACTTTTACACTTGTATTAGTGTGGAAAAACCACTTTTTGCACTTGTGTTAGTGTTGAAAAACCACTTTTCGCACTTGTGTTAATGTTGAAAAACCACTTTTCGCACTTGTGTTGGTGCAGGAAACCACTTTTGCACTTGTATTAGTGTGGAAAAACCACTTTTCGCACTTGTGTTAGTGTTGAAAAGCCACTTTTCGCACTTGTGTTAGTGTTGTAAAACCACTTTTCGCACTTGTGTTGGTGCAGGAAACCACTTTTCCACTTGTATTAGTGTGGAAAAACCACTTTTCGCACTTGTGTTAGTGTTGAAAAGCCACTTTTCGCACTTGTGTTAGTGTTGTAAAACCACTTTTCGCACTTGTGTTGGTGCAGGAAACCACTTTTGCACTTGTATTAGTGTGGAAAAACCACTTTTCGCACTTGTGTTAGTGTTGAAAAACCACTTTTCGCACTTGTGTTAGTGTTGAAAAACCACTTTTTGCACTTGTGTTAGTGTTGAAAAACCACTTTTCGCACTTGTGTTGGTGCAGGAAACCACTTTTGCACTTGTATTAGTGTGGAAAAAACACTTTTCGCACTTGTGTTAATGTTGAAAAACCACTTTTCGCACTTGTGTTAGTGTTGAAAAACCACTTTTTGCACTTGTGTTAGTGTTGAAAAACCACTTTTCGCACTTGTGTTGGTGCAGGAAACCACTTTTGCACTTGTATTAGTGTGGAAAAAACACATTTCGCACTTGTGTTGGTGTTGAAAAACCACTTTTCGCACTTGTGTTAGTGTTGAAAAACTACTTTTCGCACTTGTGTTAGTGTTGAAAAACCACTTTTCGCACTTGTGTTAGTGTTGAAAATCCACTTTTCGCACTTGTGTTGGTGCAGGAAACCACTTTTGCACTTGTATTAGTGTGGAAAAAACACTTTTCGCACTTGTGTTCGTGTTGAAAAACCACTTTTCGCACTTGTGTAAGTGTGAAAAACCACTTTTCGCACTTGTGTTAGTGTTGAAAGCCCACTTTTCGCACTTGTGTTAGTGTTGAAAATCCACTTTTCGCACTTGTGTTGGTGCAGGAAACCACCTTTGCACTTGTATTAGTGTGGAAAAACCACTTTTCGCACTTGTGTTAGTGTTGAAAAACCACTTTTTGCACTTGTGTTAGTGTTGAAAAACCACATTTCGCACTTGTGTTGGTGTTGAAAAACCACTTTTCGCACTTGTGTTGGTGCAGGAAACCACTTTTGCACTTGTATTAGTGTGGAAAAAACACATTTCGCACTTGTGTTAGTGTTGAAAAACCACTTTTCGCACTTGTGTTAGTGTTGAAAAACCACTTTTCGCACTTGTGTTGGTGCAGGAAACCACTTTTGCACTTGTATTAGTGTGGAAAAAACACTTTTTGCACTTGTATTAGTGTGGAAAAACACTTTTTGCACTTGTGATAGTGTTGAAAAACCACTTTTCGCACTTGTGTTAGTGTTGAAAAACCACTTTTCGCACTTGTGTTGGTGCAGGAAACCACTTTTGCACTTGTATTAGTGTGGAAAAAACACTTTTTGCACTTGTGATAGTGTTGAAAACCCACTTTTCGCACTTGTGTTAGTGTTGAAAATCCACTTTTCGCACTTGTGTTGGTGCAGGAAACCACTTTTGCACTTGTATTAGTGTGGAAAAACCACTTTTCGCACTTGTGTTAGTGTTGAAAAACCACTTTTCGCACTTGTGTTAGTGTTGAAAAACCACTTTTCGCACATGTGTTAGTGTTGAAAAACCACTTTTCGCACTTGTGTTGGTGCAGGAGACCACTTTTGCACTTGTATTAGTGTGGAAAAAACACATTTCGCACTTGTGTTAGTGTTGAAAAACCACTTTTCGCACTTGTGTTAGTGTTGTAAAACCACTTTTCGCACTTGTGTTGGTGCAGGAAACACTTTTGCACTTGTATTAGTGTGGAAAAAAGACTTTTTGCACTTGTGATAGTGTTGAAAAACCACTTTTCGCACTTTTGTTAGTGTTGAAAAACCACTTTTCGCACTTGTGTTGGTGCAGGAAACCACTTTTGCACTTGTATTAGTGTGGAAAAAACACTTTTCGCACTTGTGTTCGTGTTGAAAAACCACTTTTCGCACTTTTGTTAGTGTTGAAAAACCACTTTTCGCACTTGTGTTAGTGTTGAAAAACCACTTTTCGCACTCGTGTTAGTGTTGAAAAACCACTTTTCGCACTTGTGTTGGTGCAGGAAACCACTTTTGCACTTGTATTAGTGTTAGAAAAAACACTTTTCGCACTTGTGTTAGTGTTGAAAAACCACTTTTCGCACTTGTGTTAGTGTTGAAAAACCACTTATCGCACTTGTGTTGGTGCAGGAAACCACTTTTGCACTTGTATTAGTGTGGAAAAAACACTTTTTGCACTTGTGATATTGTTGAAAAACCACTTTTCGCACTTGTGTTAGTGTTGAAAAACCACTTTTCGCACTTGTGTTGGTGCAGGAAATCACTTTTGCACTTGTATTAGTGTGGAAAAACCACTTTTCGCACTTGTGTTAGTGTTGAAAAACCACTTTTCGCACTTGTGTTAGTTTTGAAAAACCACTTTTCGCACTTGTGTTGGTGCAGGAAACCACTTTTGCACTTGTATTAGTGTGGAAAAAACACTTTTTGCACTTGTGATAGTGTTGAAAACCCACTTTTCGCACTTGTGTTAGTGTTGAAAATCCACTTTTCGCACTTGTGTTGGTGCAGGAAACCACTTTTGCACTTGTATTAGTGTGGAAAAAACACTTTTCGCACTTGTGTTAGTGTTGAAAAACCACTTTTCGCACTTGCGTTAGTGTTGAAAAACCACATTTCGCACTTGTGTTGGTGTTGAAAAACCACTTTTCGCACTTGTGTTGGTGCAGGAAACCACTTTTGCACTTGTATTAGTGTGGAAAAAACACATTTCGCACTTGTGTTAGTGTTGAAAAACCACTTTTCGCACTTGTGTTAGTGTTGAAAAACCACTTTTCGCATTTGTGTTGGTGCAGGAAACCACTTTTGCACTTGTATTAGTGTGGAAAAAACACTTTTCGCACTTGTGTTAGTGTTGAAAAACCACTTTTCGCACTTGTGTTAGTGTTGAAAATCCACTTTTCGCACTTGTGTTGGTGCAGGAAACCACTTTTGCACTTGTATTAGTGTGGAAAAAACACTTTTCGCACTTGTGTTCGTGTTGAAAAACCACTTTTCGCACTTGTGTAAGTGTGAAAAACCACTTTTCGCACTTGTGTTAGTGTTGAAAGCCCACTTTTCGCACTTGTGTTAGTGTTGAAAATCCACTTTTCGCACTTGTGTTGGTGCAGGAAACCACCTTTGCACTTGTATTAGTGTGGAAAAACCACTTTTCGCACTTGTGTTAGTGTTGAAAAACCACTTTTTGCACTTGTGTTAGTGTTGAAAAACCACATTTCGCACTTGTGTTGGTGTTGAAAATCCACTTTTCGCACTTGTGTTGGTGCAGGAAACCACTTTTGCACTTGTATTAGTGTGGAAAAAACACTTTTTGCACTTGTGTTAGTGTTGAAAATCCACTTTTCCCACTTGTGTTGGTGCAGGAGACCACTTTTGCACTTGTATTAGTGTGGAAAAAACACATTTCGCACTTGTGTTAGTGTTGAAAAACCACTTTTCGCACTTGTGTTAGTGTTGTAAAACCACTTTTCGCACTTGTGTTGGTGCAGGAAACCACTTTTGCACTTGTATTAGTGTGGAAAAAAGACTTTTTGCACTTGTGATAGTGTTGAAAAACCACTTTTCGCACTTTTGTTAGTGTAGAAAAACCACTTTTCGCACTTGTGTTGGTGCAGGAAACCACTTTTGCACTTGTATTAGTGTGGAAAAACCACTTTTCGCACTTGTGTTAGTGTTGAAAAACCACTTTTCGCACTTGTGTTAGTGTTGAAAAACCACTTTTCGCAATTGTGTTAGTGTTGAAAAACCACTTTCCGCACTTGTGTTGGTGCAGGAAACCACTTTTGCACTTGTATTAGTGTGGAAAAAACACTTTTCGCACTTGTGTTAATGTTGAAAAACCACTTTTCGCACTTGTGTTAGTGTTGAAAAACCACTTTCCGCACTTGTGTTGGTGCAGGAAACCACTTTTGCACTTGTATTAGTGTGGAAAAAACACTTTTCGCACTTGTGTTAGTGTTGAAAAACCACTTTTCGCACTTGTGTTAGTGTTGAAAAACCACTTTTCGCACTTGTGTTGGTGCAGGAAACCACTTTTGCACTTGTATTAGTGTGGAAAAAACACTTTTTGCACTTGTGATAGTGTTGAAAAACCACTTTTCGCACTTGTGTTAGTGTTGAAAAACCACTTTTCGCACTTGTGTTAGTGTTGAAAAACCACTTTTCGCACTTGTGTTGGTGCAGGAGACCACTTTTGCACTTGTATTAGTGTGGAAAAACCACATTTCGCACTTGTGTTAGTGTTGAAAAACCACTTTTCGCACTTGTGTTAGTGTTGAAAAACCACTTTTCGCACTTGTGTTAGTGTTGAAAAACCACTTTTCGCACTTGTGTTAGTGTTGAAAGCCCACTTTTCGCACTTGTGTTAGTGTTGAAAATCCACTTTTCGCACTTGTGTTGGTGCAGGAAACCACCTTTGCACTTGTATTAGTGTGGAAAAACCACTTTTCGCACTTGTGTTAGTGTTGAAAAACCACTTTTTGCACTTGTATTAGTGTTGAAAAACCACATTTCGCACTTGTGTTGGTGTTGAAAAACCACTTTTCGCACATGTGTTGGTGCAGGAAACCACTTTTGCACTTGTATTAGTGTGGAAAAAACACATTTCGCACTTGTGTTAGTGTTGAAAATCCACTTTTCGCACTTGTGTTGGTGCAGGAAACCACTTTTGCACTTGTATTAGTGTGGAAAAAACACTTTTCGCACTTGTGTTCGTGTTGAAAAACCACTTTTCGCACTTGTGTTAGTGTTGAAAAACCACTTTTCGCACTTGTGTTAGTGTTGAAAAACCACTTTTCGCACTTGTGTTAGTGTTGAAAGCCCACTTTTCGCACTTGTGTTAGTGTTGAAAATCCACTTTTCGCACTTGTGTTGGTGCAGGAAACCACCTTTGCACTTGTATTAGTGTGGAAAAACCACTTTTCGCACTTGTGTTAGTGTTGAAAATCCACTTTTCGCACTTGTGTTGGTGCAGGAAACCACTTTTGCACTTGTATTAGTGTGGAAAAAACACTTTTCGCACTTGTGTTCGTGTTGAAAAACCACTTTTCGCACTTGTGTAAGTGTGAAAAACCACTTTTCGCACTTGTGTTAGTGTTGAAAGCCCACTTTTCACACTTGTGTTAGTGTTGAAAATCCACTTTTCGCACTTGTGTTGGTGCAGGAAACCACCTTTGCACTTGTATTAGTGTGGAAAAACCACTTTTCGCACTTGTGTTAGTGTTGAAAAACCACTTTTTGCACTTGTGTTAGTGTTGAAAAACCACATTTCGCACTTGTGTTGGTGTTGAAAAACCACTTTTCGCACTTGTGTTGGTGCAGGAAACCACTTTTGCACTTGTATTAGTGTGGAAAAAACACATTTCGCACTTGTGTTAGTGTTGAAAAACCACTTTTCGCACTTGTGTTAGTGTTGAAAAACCACTTTTCGCACTTGTGTTGGTGCAGGAAACCACTTTTGCACTTGTATTAGTGTGGAAAAAACACTTTTTGCACTTGTATTAGTGTGGAGAAACACTTTTTGCACTTGTGATAGTGTTGAAAAACCACTTTTCGCACTTGTGTTAGTGTTGAAAAACCACTTTTCGCACTTGTGTTGGTGCAGGAAACCACTTTTGCACTTGTATTAGTGTGGAAAAAACACTTTTTGCACTTGTGATAGTGTTGAAAACCCACTTTTCGCACTTGTGTTAGTGTTGAAAATCCACTTTTCGCACTTGTGTTGGTGCAGGAAACCACTTTTGCACTTGTATTAGTGTGGAAAAACCACTTTTCGCACTTGTGTTAGTGTTGAAAAACCACTTTTCGCACTTGTGTTAGTGTTGAAAAACCACTTTTCGCACTTGTGTTAGTGTTGAAAAACCACTTTTCGCACTTGTGTTAGTGAAGGAAACCACTTTTCGCACTTGTGTTAGTATTGAAAACCCACTTTTCGCACTTGTGTTAGTGTTGAAAATCCACTTTTCGCACTTGTGTTGGTGCAGGAAACCACTTTTGCACTTGTATTAGTGTGGAAAAAACACTTTTTGCACTTGTGTTAGTGTTGAAAATCCACTTTTCCCACTTGTGTTGGTGCAGGAATCCACTTTTGCACTTGTATTAGTGTGGAAAAAGAAATTTTTGCACTTGTGATAATGTTGAAAAACCACTTTTCGCACTTGTGTTAGTGTTGAAAAACCACTTTTCGCACTTGTGTTGGTGCAGGAAATCACTTTTGCACTTGTATTAGTGTGGAAAAACCACTTTTCGCACTTGTGTTAGTGTTGAAAAACCACTTTTCGCACTTGTGTTGGTGCAGGAAACCACTTTTGCACTTGTATTAGTGTGGAAAAAACACTTTTCGCACTTGTGTTAGTGTTGAAAAACCACTTTTCGCACTTGTGTTAGTTTTGAAAAACCACTTTTCGCACTTGTGTTGGTGCAGGAAACCACTTTTGCACTTGTATTAGTGTGGAAAAAACACTTTTTGCACTTGTGATAGTGTTGAAAACCCACTTTTCGCACTTGTGTTAGTGTTGAAAATCCACTTTTCGCACTTGTGTTGGTGCAGGAAACCACTTTTGCACTTGTATTAGTGTGGAAAAAACACTTTTCGCACTTGTGTTAGTGTTGAAAAACCACTTTTCGCACTTGCGTTAGTGTTGAAAAACCACATTTCGCACTTGTGTTGGTGTTGAAAAACCACTTTTCGCACTTGTGTTGGTGCAGGAAACCACTTTTGCACTTGTATTAGTGTGGAAAAAACACATTTCGCACTTGTGTTAGTGTTGAAAAACCACTTTTCGCACTTGTGTTAGTGTTGAAAAACCACTTTTCGCACTTGTGTTGGTGCAGGAAACCACTTTTGCACTTGTATTAGTGTGGAAAAAACACTTTTTGCACTTGTGTTGGTGCAGGAGACCACTTTTGCACTTGTATTAGTGTGGAAAAAACACATTTCGCACTTGTGTTAGTGTTGAAAAACCACTTTTCGCACTTGTGTTAGTGTTGAAAAACCACTTTTCGCACTTGTGTTAGTGTTGAAAAACCACTTTTCGCACTTGTGTTGGTGCAGGAAACCACTTTTGCACTTGTATTAGTGTGGAAAAAACACATTTCGCACTTGTGTTAGTGTTGAAAAACCACTTTTCGCACTTGTGTTATTGTTGAAAAACCACTTTTCACACTTGTGTTAGTGTTGAAAAACACTTTTTGCACTTGTATTAGTGTGGAAAAACACTTTTTGCACTTGTGATAGTGTTGAAAAACTACTTTTCGCACTTGTGTTAGTGTGGAAAAACCACATTTCGCACTTGTGTTAGTGTTGAAAAACCACTTTTCGCACTTGTGTTGGTGCAGGAAACCACTTTTGCACTTGTATTAGTGTGGAAAAAACACTTTTTGCACTTGTATTAGTGTGGAAAAACACTTTTTGCACTTGTGATAGTGTTGAAAAACCACTTTTCGCACTTGTGTTAGTGTTGAAAAACCACTTTTCGCACTTGTGTTGGTGCAGGAAACCACTTTGCACTTGTATTAGTGTGGAAAAAACACTTTTTGCACTTGTGATAGTGTTGAAAACCCACTTTTCGCACTTGTGTTAGTGTTGAAAATCCACTTTTCGCACTTGTGTTGGTGCAGGAAACCACTTTTGCACTTGTATTAGTGTGGAAAAACCACTTTTCGCACTTGTGTTAGTGTTGAAAAACCACTTTTCGCACTTGTGTTAGTGTTGAAAAACCACTTTTCGCACTTGTGTTAGTGTTGAAAAACCACTTTTCGCACTTGTGTTAGTGAAGGAAACCACTTTTCGCACTTGTGTTAGTGTTGAAAACCCACTTTTCGCACTTGTGTTAGTGTTGAAAATCCACTTTTCGCACTTGTGTTGGTGCAGGAAACCACTTTTGCACTTGTATTAGTGTGGAAAAAACACTTTTTGCACTTGTGTTAGTGTTGAAAACCCACTTTTCGCACTTGTGTTAGTGTTGAAAATCCACTTTTCGCACTTGTGTTGGTGCAGGAAATCACTTTTGCACTTGTATTAGTGTGGAAAAACCACTTTTCGCACTTGTGTTAGTGTTGAAAAACCACTTTTCGCACTTGTGTTAGTGTTGAAAAACCACTTTTCGCACTTGTGTTAGTGTTGAAAAACCACTTTTCGCACTTGTGTTAGTGTTGAAAAACCACTTTTCACACTTGTGTTAGTGAAGGAAACCACTTTTCGCACTTGTGTTAGTGTTGAAAACCCACTTTTCGCACTTGTGTTAGTGTTGAAAATCCACTTTTCGCACTTGTGTTGGTGCAGGAAACCACTTTTGCACTTGTATTAGTGTGGAAAAAACACTTTTTACACTTGTGATAGTGTTGAAAACCCACTTTTCGCACTTGTGTTAGTGTTGAAAATCCACTTTTCGCACTTGTGTTGGTGCAGGAAACCACTTTTGCACTTGTATTAGTGTGGAAAAACCACTTTTCGCACTTGTGTTAGTGTTGAAAAACCACTTTTTGCACTTGTGTTAGTGTTGAAAAACCACTTTTCGCACTTGTGTTAGTGTTGAAAAACCACTTTTCGCACTTGTGTTAGTGAAGGAAACCACTTTTCGCACTTGTGTTAGTGTTGAAAACCCACTTTTCACACTTGTGTTAGTGTTGAAAATCCACTTTTCGCACTTGTGTTGGTGCAGGAAACCACTTTTGCACTTGTATTAGTGTGGAAAAAACACTTTTTGCACTTGTGTTAGTGTTGAAAACCCACTTTTCGCACTTGTGTTAGTGTTGAAAATCCACTTTTCGCACTTGTGTTGGTGCAGGAAATCACTTTTGCACTTGTATTAGTGTGGAAAAACCACTTTTCGCACTTGTGTTAGTGTTGAAAACCCACTTTTCGCACTTGTGTTAGTGTTGAAAATCCACTTTTCGCACTTGTGTTGGTGCAGGAAATCACTTTTGCACTTGTATTAGTGTGGAAAAACCACTTTTCGCACTTGTGTTAGTGTTGAAAAACCACTTTTCGCACTTGTGTTAGTGTTGAAAAACCACTTTTCGCACTTGTGTTAGTGTTGAAAAACCACTTTTCGCACTTGTGTTAGTGAAGGAAACCACTTTTCGCACTTGTGTTAGTGTTGAAAACCCACTTTTCGCACTTGTGTTAGTGTTGAAAATCCACTTTTCGCACTTGTGTTGGTGCAGGAAACCACTTTTGCACTTGTATTAGTGTGGAAAAAACACTTTTTGCACTTGTGTTAGTGTTGAAAATCCACTTTTCCCACTTGTGTTGGTGCAGGAATCCACTTTTGCACTTGTATTAGTGTGGAAAAAGCACTTTTTGCACTTGTGATATTGTTGAAAAACCACTTTTCGCACTTGTGTTAGTGTTGAAAAACCACTTTTCGCACTTGTGTTGGTGCAGGAAATCACTTTTGCACTTGTATTAGTGTGGAAAAACCACTTTTCGCACTTGTGTTAGTGTTGAAAAACCACTTTTCGCACTTGTGTTGGTGCAGGAAACCACTTTTGCACTTGTATTAGTGTGGAAAAAACACATTTCGCACTTGTGTTAGTGTTGAAAAACCACTTTTCGCACTTGTGTTAGTGTTGAAAAACCACTTTTCGCACTTGTGTTGGTGCAGGAAACCACTTTTGCACTTGTATTAGTGTGGAAAAAACACTTTTTGCACTTGTGTTGGTGCAGGAGACCACTTTTGCACTTGTATTAGTGTGGAAAAAACACATTTCGCACTTGTGTTAGTGTTGAAAAACCACTTTTCGCACTTGTGTTAGTGTTGAAAAACCACTTTTCGCACTTGTGTTAGTGTTGAAAAACCACTTTTCGCACTTGTGTTGGTGCAGGAAACCACTTTTGCACTTGTATTAGTGTGGAAAAAACACATTTCGCACTTGTGTTAGTGTTGAAAAACCACTTTTCGCACTTGTGTTAGTGTTGAAAAACCACTTTTCGCACTTGTGTTAGTGTTGAAAAACACTTTTTGCACTTGTATTAGTGTGGAAAAACACTTTTTGCACTTGTGATAGTGTTGAAAAACCACTTTTCGCACTTGTGTTAGTGTTGAAAAACCACTTTTCGCACTTGTGTTGGTGCAGGAAACCACTTTTGCACTTGTATTAGTGTGGAAAAAACACTTTTTGCACTTGTGATAGTGTTGAAAACCCACTTTTCGCACTTGTGTTAGTGTTGAAAATCCACTTTTCGCACTTGTGTTGGAGCAGGAAACCACTTTTGCACTTGTATTAGTGTGGAAAAACACTTTTTGCACTTGTGATAGTGTTGAAAAACTACTTTTCGCACTTGTGTTAGTGTTGAAAAACCACTTTTCGCACTTGTGTTAGTGTTGAAAAACCACTTTTCGCACTTGTGTTGGTGCAGGAGACCACTTTTGCACTTGTATTAGTGTGGAAAAAACACATTTCGCACTTGTGTTAGTGTTGAAAAACCACTTTTCGCACTTGTGTTAGTGTTGAAAAACCACTTTTCGCACTTGTGTTAGTGTTGAAAAACCACTTTTCGCACTTGTGTTAGTGTTGAAAGCCCACTTTTCGCACTTGTGTTAGTGTTGAAAATCCACTTTTCGCACTTGTGTTGGTGCAGGAAACCACCTTTGCACTTGTATTAGTGTGGAAAAACCACTTTTCGCACTTGTGTTAGTGTTGAAAAACCACTTTTTGCACTTGTATTAGTGTTGAAAAACCACATTTCGCACTTGTGTTGGTGTTGAAAAACCACTTTTCGCACATGTGTTGGTGCAGGAAACCACTTTTGCACTTGTATTAGTGTGGAAAAAACACATTTCGCACTTGTGTTAGTGTTGAAAATCCACTTTTCGCACTTGTGTTGGTGCAGGAAACCACTTTTGCACTTGTATTAGTGTGGAAAAAACACTTTTCGCACTTGTGTTCGTGTTGAAAAACCACTTTTCGCACTTGTGTTAGTGTTGAAAAACCACTTTTCGCACTTGTGTTAGTGTTGAAAAACCACTTTTCGCACTTGTGTTAGTGTTGAAAGCCCACTTTTCGCACTTGTGTTAGTGTTGAAAATCCACTTTTCGCACTTGTGTTGGTGCAGGAAACCACTTTTGCACTTGTATTAGTGTGGAAAAAACACTTTTCGCACTTGTGTTCGTGTTGAAAAACCACTTTTCGCACTTGTGTAAGTGTGAAAAACCACTTTTCGCACTTGTGTTAGTGTTGAAAGCCCACTTTTCACACTTGTGTTAGTGTTGAAAATCCACTTTTCGCACTTGTGTTGGTGCAGGAAACCACCTTTGCACTTGTATTAGTGTGGAAAAACCACTTTTCGCACTTGTGTTAGTGTTGAAAAACCACTTTTTGCACTTGTGTTAGTGTTGAAAAACCACATTTCGCACTTGTGTTGGTGTTGAAAAACCACTTTTCGCACTTGTGTTGGTGCAGGAAACCACTTTTGCACTTGTATTAGTGTGGAAAAAACACTTTTTGCACTTGTGATAGTGTTGAAAACCCACTTTTCGCACTTGTGTTAGTGTTGAAAATCCACTTTTCGCACTTGTGTTGGTGCAGGAAACCACTTTTGCACTTGTATTAGTGTGGAAAAACCACTTTTCGCACTTGTGTTAGTGTTGAAAAACCACTTTTCGCACTTGTGTTAGTGTTGAAAAACCACTTTTCGCACTTGTGTTAGTGTTGAAAAACCACTTTTCGCACTTGTGTTAGTGAAGGAAACCACTTTTCGCACTTGTGTTAGTATTGAAAACCCACTTTTCGCACTTGTGTTAGTGTTGAAAATCCACTTTTCGCACTTGTGTTGGTGCAGGAAACCACTTTTGCACTTGTATTAGTGTGGAAAAAACACTTTTTGCACTTGTGTTAGTGTTGAAAATCCACTTTTCCCACTTGTGTTGGTGCAGGAATCCACTTTTGCACTTGTATTAGTGTGGAAAAAGCACTTTTTGCACTTGTGATATTGTTGAAAAACCACTTTTCGCACTTGTGTTAGTGTTGAAAAACCACTTTTCGCACTTGTGTTGGTGCAGGAAATCACTTTTGCACTTGTATTAGTGTGGAAAAACCACTTTTCGCACTTGTGTTAGTGTTGAAAAACCACTTTTCGCACTTGTGTTGGTGCAGGAAACCACTTTTGCACTTGTATTAGTGTGGAAAAAACACTTTTCGCACTTGTATTAGTGTTGAAAAACCACTTTTCGCACTTGTGTTAGTTTTGAAAAACCACTTTTCGCACTTGTGTTGGTGCAGGAAACCACTTTTGCACTTGTATTAGTGTGGAAAAAACACTTTTTGCACTTGTGATAGTGTTGAAAACCCACTTTTCGCACTTGTGTTAGTGTTGAAAATCCACTTTTCGCACTTGTGTTGGTGCAGGAAACCACTTTTGCACTTGTATTAGTGTGGAAAAAACACTTTTCGCACTTGTGTTAGTGTTGAAAAACCACTTTTCGCACTTGCGTTAGTGTTGAAAAACCACATTTCGCACTTGTGTTGGTGTTGAAAAACCACTTTTCGCACTTGTGTTGGTGCAGGAAACCACTTTTGCACTTGTATTAGTGTGGAAAAAACACATTTCGCACTTGTGTTAGTGTTGAAAAACCACTTTTCGCACTTGTGTTATTGTTGAAAAACCACTTTTCGCACTTGTGTTGGTGCAGGAAACCACTTTTGCACTTGTATTAGTGTGGAAAAAACACTTTTTGCACTTGTGTTGGTGCAGGAGACCACTTTTGCACTTGTATTAGTGTGGAAAAAACACATTTCGCACTTGTGTTAGTGTTGAAAAACCACTTTTCGCACTTGTGTTAGTGTTGAAAAACCACTTTTCGCACTTGTGTTAGTGTTGAAAAACCACTTTTCGCACTTGTGTTGGTGCAGGAAACCACTTTTGCACTTGTATTAGTGTGGAAAAAACACATTTCGCACTTGTGTTAGTGTTGAAAAACCACTTTTCGCACTTGTGTTATTGTTGAAAAACCACTTTTCGCACTTGTGTTAGTGTTGAAAAACACTTTTTGCACTTGTATTAGTGTGGAAAAACACTTTTTGCACTTGTGATAGTGTTGAAAAACTACTTTTCGCACTTGTGTTAGTGTGGAAAAACCACATTTCGCACTTGTGTTAGTGTTGAAAAACCACTTTTCGCACTTGTGTTGGTGCAGGAAACCACTTTTGCACTTGTATTAGTGTGGAAAAAACACTTTTTGCACTTGTATTAGTGTGGAAAAACACTTTTTGCACTTGTGATAGTGTTGAAAAACCACTTTTCGCACTTGTGTTAGTGTTGAAAAACCACTTTTCGCACTTGTGTTGGTGCAGGAAACCACTTTGCACTTGTATTAGTGTGGAAAAAACACTTTTTGCACTTGTGATAGTGTTGAAAACCCACTTTTCGCACTTGTGTTAGTGTTGAAAATCCACTTTTCGCACTTGTGTTGGTGCAGGAAACCACTTTTGCACTTGTATTAGTGTGGAAAAACCACTTTTCGCACTTGTGTTAGTGTTGAAAAACCACTTTTCGCACTTGTGTTAGTGTTGAAAAACCACTTTTCGCACTTGTGTTAGTGTTGAAAAACCACTTTTCGCACTTGTGTTAGTGAAGGAAACCACTTTTCGCACTTGTGTTAGTGTTGAAAATCCACTTTTCGCACTTGTGTTAGTGTTGAAAATCCACTTTTCGCACTTGTGTTGGTGCAGGAAACCACTTTTGCACTTGTATTAGTGTGGAAAAAACACTTTTTGCACTTGTGTTAGTGTTGAAAACCCACTTTTCGCACTTGTGTTAGTGTTGAAAATCCACTTTTCGCACTTGTGTTGGTGCAGGAAATCACTTTTGCACTTGTATTAGTGTGGAAAAACCACTTTTCGCACTTGTGTTAGTGTTGAAAAACCACTTTTCGCACTTGTGTTAGTGTTGAAAAACCACTTTTCGCACTTGTGTTAGTGTTGAAAAACCACTTTTCGCACTTGTGTTAGTGTTGAAAAACCACTTTTCACACTTGTGTTAGTGAAGGAAACCACTTTTCGCACTTGTGTTAGTGTTGAAAACCCACTTTTCGCACTTGTGTTAGTGTTGAAAATCCACTTTTCGCACTTGTGTTGGTGCAGGAAACCACTTTTGCACTTGTATTAGTGTGGAAAAAACACTTTTTGCACTTGTGTTAGTGTTGAAAATCCACTTTTCCCACTTGTGTTGGTGCAGGAATCCACTTTTGCACTTGTATTAGTGTGGAAAAAGCACTTTTTGCACTTGTGATATTGTTGAAAAACCACTTTTCGCACTTGTGTTAGTGTTGAAAAACCACTTTTCGCACTTGTGTTGGTGCAGGAAATCACTTTTGCACTTGTATTAGTGTGGAAAAACCACTTTTCGCACTTGTGTTAGTGTTGAAAAACCACTTTTCGCACTTGTGTTGGTGCAGGAAACCACTTTTGCACTTGTATTAGTGTGGAAAAAACACTTTTCGCACTTGTGTTAGTGTTGAAAAACCACTTTTCGCACTTGTGTTAGTTTTGAAAAACCACTTTTCGCACTTGTGTTGGTGCAGGAAACCACTTTTGCACTTGTATTAGTGTGGAAAAAACACTTTTTGCACTTGTGATAGTGTTGAAAACCCACTTTTCGCACTTGTGTTAGTGTTGAAAATCCACTTTTCGCACTTGTGTTGGTGCAGGAAACCACTTTTGCACTTGTATTAGTGTGGAAAAAACACTTTTCGCACTTGTGTTAGTGTTGAAAAACCACTTTTCGCACTTGCGTTAGTGTTGAAAAACCACATTTCGCACTTGTGTTGGTGTTGAAAAACCACTTTTCGCACTTGTGTTGGTGCAGGAAACCACTTTTGCACTTGTATTAGTGTGGAAAAAACACATTTCGCACTTGTGTTAGTGTTGAAAAACCACTTTTCGCACTTGTGTTAGTGTTGAAAAACCACTTTTCGCACTTGTGTTGGTGCAGGAAACCACTTTTGCACTTGTATTAGTGTGGAAAAAACACTTTTTGCACTTGTGTTGGTGCAGGAGACCACTTTTGCACTTGTATTAGTGTGGAAAAAACACATTTCGCACTTGTGTTAGTGTTGAAAAACCACTTTTCGCACTTGTGTTAGTGTTGAAAAACCACTTTTCGCACTTGTGTTAGTGTTGAAAAACCACTTTTCGCACTTGTGTTGGTGCAGGAAACCACTTTTGCACTTGTATTAGTGTGGAAAAAACACATTTCGCACTTGTGTTAGTGTTGAAAAACCACTTTTCGCACTTGTGTTAGTGTTGAAAAACCACTTTTCGCACTTGTGTTAGTGTTGAAAAACACTTTTTGCACTTGTATTAGTGTGGAAAAACACTTTTTGCACTTGTGATAGTGTTGAAAAACCACTTTTCGCACTTGTGTTAGTGTTGAAAAACCACTTTTCGCACTTGTGTTGGTGCAGGAAACCACTTTTGCACTTGTATTAGTGTGGAAAAAACACTTTTTACACTTGTGATAGTGTTGAAAACCCACTTTTCGCACTTGTGTTAGTGTTGAAAATCCACTTTTCGCACTTGTGTTGGTGCAGGAAACCACTTTTGCACTTGTATTAGTGTGGAAAAACCACTTTTCGCACTTGTGTTAGTGTTGAAAAACCACTTTTTGCACTTGTGTTAGTGTTGAAAAACCACTTTTCGCACTTGTGTTAGTGTTGAAAAACCACTTTTCGCACTTGTGTTAGTGAAGGAAACCACTTTTCGCACTTGTGTTAGTGTTGAAAACCCACTTTTCGCACTTGTGTTAGTGTTGAAAATCCATTTTTCGCACTTGTGTTGGTGCAGGAAACCACTTTTGCACTTGTATTAGTGTAGAAAAAACACTTTTTGCACTTGTGTTAGTGTTGAAAAACCACTTTTTGCACTTGTGTTAGTGTTGAAAAACCACATTTCGCACTTGTGTTGGTGTTGAAAAACCACTTTTCGCACTTGTGTTGGTGCAGGAAACCACTTTTGCACTTGTATTAGTGTGGAAAAAACACATTTCGCACTTGTGTTAGTGTTGAAAAACCACTTTTCGCACTTGTGTTAGTGTTGAAAAACCACTTTTCGCACTTGTGTTGGTGCAGGAAACCACTTTTGCACTTGTATTAGTGTGGAAAAAACACTTTTTGCACTTGTATTAGTGTGGAGAAACACTTTTTGCACTTGTGATAGTGTTGAAAAACCACTTTTCGCACTTGTGTTAGTGTTGAAAAACCACTTTTCGCACTTGTGTTGGTGCAGGAAACCACTTTTGCACTTGTATTAGTGTGGAAAAAACACTTTTTGCACTTGTGATAGTGTTGAAAACCCACTTTTCGCACTTGTGTTAGTGTTGAAAATCCACTTTTCGCACTTGTGTTGGTGCAGGAAACCACTTTTGCACTTGTATTAGTGTGGAAAAACCACTTTTCGCACTTGTGTTAGTGTTGAAAAACCACTTTTCGCACTTGTGTTAGTGTTGAAAAACCACTTTTCGCACTTGTGTTAGTGTTGAAAAACCACTTTTCGCACTTGTGTTAGTGAAGGAAACCACTTTTCGCACTTGTGTTAGTATTGAAAACCCACTTTTCGCACTTGTGTTAGTGTTGAAAATCCACTTTTCGCACTTGTGTTGGTGCAGGAAACCACTTTTGCACTTGTATTAGTGTGGAAAAAACACTTTTTGCACTTGTGTTAGTGTTGAAAATCCACTTTTCCCACTTGTGTTGGTGCAGGAATCCACTTTTGCACTTGTATTAGTGTGGAAAAAGAAATTTTTGCACTTGTGATAATGTTGAAAAACCACTTTTCGCACTTGTGTTAGTGTTGAAAAACCACTTTTCGCACTTGTGTTGGTGCAGGAAATCACTTTTGCACTTGTATTAGTGTGGAAAAACCACTTTTCGCACTTGTGTTAGTGTTGAAAAACCACTTTTCGCACTTGTGTTGGTGCAGGAAACCACTTTTGCACTTGTATTAGTGTGGAAAAAACACTTTTCGCACTTGTGTTAGTGTTGAAAAACCACTTTTCGCACTTGTGTTAGTTTTGAAAAACCACTTTTCGCACTTGTGTTGGTGCAGGAAACCACTTTTGCACTTGTATTAGTGTGGAAAAAACACTTTTTGCACTTGTGATAGTGTTGAAAACCCACTTTTCGCACTTGTGTTAGTGTTGAAAATCCACTTTTCGCACTTGTGTTGGTGCAGGAAACCACTTTTGCACTTGTATTAGTGTGGAAAAAACACTTTTCGCACTTGTGTTAGTGTTGAAAAACCACTTTTCGCACTTGCGTTAGTGTTGAAAAACCACATTTCGCACTTGTGTTGGTGTTGAAAAACCACTTTTCGCACTTGTGTTGGTGCAGGAAACCACTTTTGCACTTGTATTAGTGTGGAAAAAACACATTTCGCACTTGTGTTAGTGTTGAAAAACCACTTTTCGCACTTGTGTTAGTGTTGAAAAACCACTTTTCGCACTTGTGTTGGTGCAGGAAACCACTTTTGCACTTGTATTAGTGTGGAAAAAACACTTTTTGCACTTGTGTTGGTGCAGGAGACCACTTTTGCACTTGTATTAGTGTGGAAAAAACACATTTCGCACTTGTGTTAGTGTTGAAAAACCACTTTTCGCACTTGTGTTAGTGTTGAAAAACCACTTTTCGCACTTGTGTTAGTGTTGAAAAACCACTTTTCGCACTTGTGTTGGTGCAGGAAACCACTTTTGCACTTGTATTAGTGTGGAAAAAACACATTTCGCACTTGTGTTAGTGTTGAAAAACACTTTTTGCACTTGTATTAGTGTGGAAAAACACTTTTTGCACTTGTGATAGTGTTGAAAAACTACTTTTCGCACTTGTGTTAGTGTGGAAAAACCACATTTCGCACTTGTGTTAGTGTTGAAAAACCACTTTTCGCACTTGTGTTGGTGCAGGAAACCACTTTTGCACTTGTATTAGTGTGGAAAAAACACTTTTTGCACTTGTATTAGTGTGGAAAAACACTTTTTGCACTTGTGATAGTGTTGAAAAACCACTTTTCGCACTTGTGTTAGTGTTGAAAACCCACTTTTCGCACTTGTGTTGGTGCAGGAAACCACTTTGCACTTGTATTAGTGTGGAAAAAACACTTTTTGCACTTGTGATAGTGTTGAAAACCCACTTTTCGCACTTGTGTTAGTGTTGAAAATCCACTTTTCGCACTTGTGTTGGTGCAGGAAACCACTTTTGCACTTGTATTAGTGTGGAAAAACCACTTTTCGCACTTGTGTTAGTGTTGAAAAACCACTTTTCGCACTTGTGTTAGTGTTGAAAAACCACTTTTCGCACTTGTGTTAGTGTTGAAAAACCACTTTTCGCACTTGTGTTAGTGAAGGAAACCACTTTTCGCACTTGTGTTAGTGTTGAAAACCCACTTTTCGCACTTGTGTTAGTGTTGAAAATCCACTTTTCGCACTTGTGTTGGTGCAGGAAACCACTTTTGCACTTGTATTAGTGTGGAAAAAACACTTTTTGCACTTGTGTTAGTGTTGAAAACCCACTTTTCGCACTTGTGTTAGTGTTGAAAATCCACTTTTCGCACTTGTGTTGGTGCAGGAAATCACTTTTGCACTTGTATTAGTGTGGAAAAACCACTTTTCGCACTTGTGTTAGTGTTGAAAAACCACTTTTCGCACTTGTGTTAGTGTTGAAAAACCACTTTTCTCACTTGTGTTAGTGTTGAAAAACCACTTTTCGCACTTGTGTTAGTGTTGAAAAACCACTTTTCACACTTGTGTTAGTGAAGGAAACCACTTTTCGCACTTGTGTTAGTGTTGAAAACCCACTTTTCGCACTTGTGTTAGTGTTGAAAATCCACTTTTCGCACTTGTGTTGGTGCAGGAAACCACTTTTGCACTTGTATTAGTGTGGAAAAAACACTTTTTACACTTGTGATAGTGTTGAAAACCCACTTTTCGCACTTGTGTTAGTGTTGAAAATCCACTTTTCGCACTTGTGTTGGTGCAGGAAACCACTTTTGCACTTGTATTAGTGTGGAAAAACCACTTTTCGCACTTGTGTTAGTGTTGAAAAACCACTTTTTGCACTTGTGTTAGTGTTGAAAAACCACTTTTCGCACTTGTGTTAGTGTTGAAAAACCACTTTTCGCACTTGTGTTAGTGAAGGAAACCACTTTTCGCACTTGTGTTAGTGTTGAAAACCCACTTTTCACACTTGTGTTAGTGTTGAAAATCCACTTTTCGCACTTGTGTTGGTGCAGGAAACCACTTTTGCACTTGTATTAGTGTGGAAAAAACACTTTTTGCACTTGTGTTAGTGTTGAAAACCCACTTTTCGCACTTGTGTTAGTGTTGAAAATCCACTTTTCGCACTTGTGTTGGTGCAGGAAATCACTTTTGCACTTGTATTAGTGTGGAAAAACCACTTTTCGCACTTGTGTTAGTGTTGAAAACCCACTTTTCGCACTTGTGTTAGTGTTGAAAATCCACTTTTCGCACTTGTGTTGGTGCAGGAAATCACTTTTGCACTTGTATTAGTGTGGAAAAACCACTTTTCGCACTTGTGTTAGTGTTGAAAAACCACTTTTCGCACTTGTGTTAGTGTTGAAAAACCACTTTTCGCACTTGTGTTAGTGTTGAAAAACCACTTTTCGCACTTGTGTTAGTGAAGGAAACCACTTTTCGCACTTGTGTTAGTGTTGAAAACCCACTTTTCGCACTTGTGTTAGTGTTGAAAATCCACTTTTCGCACTTGTGTTGGTGCAGGAAACCACTTTTGCACTTGTATTAGTGTGGAAAAAACACTTTTTGCACTTGTGTTAGTGTTGAAAATCCACTTTTCCCACTTGTGTTGGTGCAGGAATCCACTTTTGCACTTGTATTAGTGTGGAAAAAGCACTTTTTGCACTTGTGATATTGTTGAAAAACCACTTTTCGCACTTGTGTTAGTGTTGAAAAACCACTTTTCGCACTTGTGTTGGTGCAGGAAATCACTTTTGCACTTGTATTAGTGTGGAAAAACCACTTTTCGCACTTGTGTTAGTGTTGAAAAACCACTTTTCGCACTTGTGTTGGTGCAGGAAACCACTTTTGCACTTGTATTAGTGTGGAAAAAACACATTTCGCACTTGTGTTAGTGTTGAAAAACCACTTTTCGCACTTGTGTTAGTGTTGAAAAACCACTTTTCGCACTTGTGTTGGTGCAGGAAACCACTTTTGCACTTGTATTAGTGTGGAAAAAACACTTTTTGCACTTGTGTTGGTGCAGGAGACCACTTTTGCACTTGTATTAGTGTGGAAAAAACACATTTCGCACTTGTGTTAGTGTTGAAAAACCACTTTTCGCACTTGTGTTAGTGTTGAAAAACCACTTTTCGCACTTGTGTTAGTGTTGAAAAACCACTTTTCGCACTTGTGTTGGTGCAGGAAACCACTTTTGCACTTGTATTAGTGTGGAAAAAACACATTTCGCACTTGTGTTAGTGTTGAAAAACCACTTTTCGCACTTGTGTTAGTGTTGAAAAACCACTTTTCGCACTTGTGTTAGTGTTGAAAAACACTTTTTGCACTTGTATTAGTGTGGAAAAACACTTTTTGCACTTGTGATAGTGTTGAAAACCCACTTTTCGCACTTGTGTTAGTGTTGAAAAACCACTTTTCGCACTTGTGTTGGTGCAGGAAACCACTTTTGCACTTGTATTAGTGTGGAAAAAACACTTTTTGCACTTGTGATAGTGTTGAAAACCCACTTTTCGCACTTGTGTTAGTGTTGAAAATCCACTTTTCGCACTTGTGTTGGTGCAGGAAACCACTTTTGCACTTGTATTAGTGTGGAAAAAACACTTTTTGCACTTGTGTTAGTGTTGAAAATCCACTTTTCCCACTTGTGTTGGTGCAGGAATCCACTTTTGCACTTGTATTAGTGTGGAAAAAGCACTTTTTGCACTTGTGATATTGTTGAAAAACCACTTTTCGCACTTGTGTTAGTGTTGAAAAACCACTTTTCGCACTTGTGTTGGTGCAGGAAATCACTTTTGCACTTGTATTAGTGTGGAAAAACCACTTTTCGCACTTGTGTTAGTGTTGAAAAACCACTTTTCGCACTTGTGTTGGTGCAGGAAACCACTTTTGCACTTGTATTAGTGTGGAAAAAACACTTTTCGCACTTGTATTAGTGTTGAAAAACCACTTTTCGCACTTGTGTTAGTTTTGAAAAACCACTTTTCGCACTTGTGTTGGTGCAGGAAACCACTTTTGCACTTGTATTAGTGTGGAAAAAACACTTTTTGCACTTGTGATAGTGTTGAAAACCCACTTTTCGCACTTGTGTTAGTGTTGAAAATCCACTTTTCGCACTTGTGTTGGTGCAGGAAACCACTTTTGCACTTGTATTAGTGTGGAAAAAACACTTTTCGCACTTGTGTTAGTGTTGAAAAACCACTTTTCGCACTTGCGTTAGTGTTGAAAAACCACATTTCGCACTTGTGTTGGTGTTGAAAAACCACTTTTCGCACTTGTGTTGGTGCAGGAAACCACTTTTGCACTTGTATTAGTGTGGAAAAAACACATTTCGCACTTGTGTTAGTGTTGAAAAACCACTTTTCGCACTTGTGTTATTGTTGAAAAACCACTTTTCGCACTTGTGTTGGTGCAGGAAACCACTTTTGCACTTGTATTAGTGTGGAAAAAACACTTTTTGCACTTGTGTTGGTGCAGGAGACCACTTTTGCACTTGTATTAGTGTGGAAAAAACACATTTCGCACTTGTGTTAGTGTTGAAAAACCACTTTTCGCACTTGTGTTAGTGTTGAAAAACCACTTTTCGCACTTGTGTTAGTGTTGAAAAACCACTTTTCGCACTTGTGTTGGTGCAGGAAACCACTTTTGCACTTGTATTAGTGTGGAAAAAACACATTTCGCACTTGTGTTAGTGTTGAAAAACCACTTTTCGCACTTGTGTTATTGTTGAAAAACCACTTTTCGCACTTGTGTTAGTGTTGAAAAACACTTTTTGCACTTGTATTAGTGTGGAAAAACACTTTTTGCACTTGTGATAGTGTTGAAAAACTACTTTTCGCACTTGTGTTAGTGTGGAAAAACCACATTTCGCACTTGTGTTAGTGTTGAAAAACCACTTTTCGCACTTGTGTTGGTGCAGGAAACCACTTTTGCACTTGTATTAGTGTGGAAAAAACACTTTTTGCACTTGTATTAGTGTGGAAAAACACTTTTTGCACTTGTGATAGTGTTGAAAAACCACTTTTCGCACTTGTGTTAGTGTTGAAAAACCACTTTTCGCACTTGTGTTGGTGCAGGAAACCACTTTGCACTTGTATTAGTGTGGAAAAAACACTTTTTGCACTTGTGATAGTGTTGAAAACCCACTTTTCGCACTTGTGTTAGTGTTGAAAATCCACTTTTCGCACTTGTGTTGGTGCAGGAAACCACTTTTGCACTTGTATTAGTGTGGAAAAACCACTTTTCGCACTTGTGTTAGTGTTGAAAAACCACTTTTCGCACTTGTGTTAGTGTTGAAAAACCACTTTTCGCACTTGTGTTAGTGTTGAAAAACCACTTTTCGCACTTGTGTTAGTGAAGGAAACCACTTTTCGCACTTGTGTTAGTGTTGAAAATCCACTTTTCGCACTTGTGTTAGTGTTGAAAATCCACTTTTCGCACTTGTGTTGGTGCAGGAAACCACTTTTGCACTTGTATTAGTGTGGAAAAAACACTTTTTGCACTTGTGTTAGTGTTGAAAACCCACTTTTCGCACTTGTGTTAGTGTTGAAAATCCACTTTTCGCACTTGTGTTGGTGCAGGAAATCACTTTTGCACTTGTATTAGTGTGGAAAAACCACTTTTCGCACTTGTGTTAGTGTTGAAAAACCACTTTTCGCACTTGTGTTAGTGTTGAAAAACCACTTTTCGCACTTGTGTTAGTGTTGAAAAACCACTTTTCGCACTTGTGTTAGTGTTGAAAAACCACTTTTCACACTTGTGTTAGTGAAGGAAACCACTTTTCGCACTTGTGTTAGTGTTGAAAAACCACTTTTCGCACTTGTGTTAGTGTTGAAAAACCACTTTTCGCACTTGTGTTGGTGCAGGAAATCACTTTTGCACTTGTATTAGTGTGGAAAAACCACTTTTCGCACTTGTGTTAGTGTTGAAAAACCACTTTTCGCACTTGTGTTAGTGTTGAAAAACCACTTTTCGCACTTGTGTTAGTGTTGAAAAACCACTTTTCGCACTTGTGTTAGTGTTGAAAAACCACTTTTCACACTTGTGTTAGTGAAGGAAACCACTTTTCGCACTTGTGTTAGTGTTGAAAAACCACTTTTCGCACTTGTGTTAGTGTTGAAAAACCACTTTTCGCACTTGTGTTAGTGTTGAAAATCCACTTTTCCCACTTGTGTTGGTGCAGGAATCCACTTTTGCACTTGTATTAGTGTGGAAAAAGCACTTTTTGCACTTGTGATATTGTTGAAAAACCACTTTTCGCACTTGTGTTAGTGTTGAAAAACCACTTTTCGCACTTGTGTTGGTGCAGGAAATCACTTTTGCACTTGTATTAGTGTGGAAAAACCACTTTTCGCACTTGTGTTAGTGTTGAAAAACCACTTTTCGCACTTGTGTTGGTGCAGGAAACCACTTTTGCACTTGTATTAGTGTGGAAAAAACACTTTTCGCACTTGTGTTAGTGTTGAAAAACCACTTTTCGCACTTGTGTTAGTTTTGAAAAACCACTTTTCGCACTTGTGTTGGTGCAGGAAACCACTTTTGCACTTGTATTAGTGTGGAAAAAACACTTTTTGCACTTGTGATAGTGTTGAAAACCCACTTTTCGCACTTGTGTTAGTGTTGAAAATCCACTTTTCGCACTTGTGTTGGTGCAGGAAACCACTTTTGCACTTGTATTAGTGTGGAAAAAACACTTTTCGCACTTGTGTTAGTGTTGAAAAACCACTTTTCGCACTTGCGTTAGTGTTGAAAAACCACATTTCGCACTTGTGTTGGTGTTGAAAAACCACTTTTCGCACTTGTGTTGGTGCAGGAAACCACTTTTGCACTTGTATTAGTGTGGAAAAAACACATTTCGCACTTGTGTTAGTGTTGAAAAACCACTTTTCGCACTTGTGTTAGTGTTGAAAAACCACTTTTCGCACTTGTGTTGGTGCAGGAAACCACTTTTGCACTTGTATTAGTGTGGAAAAAACACTTTTTGCACTTGTGTTGGTGCAGGAGACCACTTTTGCACTTGTATTAGTGTGGAAAAAACACATTTCGCACTTGTGTTAGTGTTGAAAAACCACTTTTCGCACTTGTGTTAGTGTTGAAAAACCACTTTTCGCACTTGTGTTAGTGTTGAAAAACCACTTTTCGCACTTGTGTTGGTGCAGGAAACCACTTTTGCACTTGTATTAGTGTGGAAAAAACACATTTCGCACTTGTGTTAGTGTTGAAAAACCACTTTTCGCACTTGTGTTAGTGTTGAAAAACCACTTTTCGCACTTGTGTTAGTGTTGAAAAACACTTTTTGCACTTGTATTAGTGTGGAAAAACACTTTTTGCACTTGTGATAGTGTTGAAAAACCACTTTTCGCACTTGTGTTAGTGTTGAAAAACCACTTTTCGCACTTGTGTTGGTGCAGGAAACCACTTTTGCACTTGTATTAGTGTGGAAAAAACACTTTTTACACTTGTGATAGTGTTGAAAACCCACTTTTCGCACTTGTGTTAGTGTTGAAAATCCACTTTTCGCACTTGTGTTGGTGCAGGAAACCACTTTTGCACTTGTATTAGTGTGGAAAAACCACTTTTCGCACTTGTGTTAGTGTTGAAAAACCACTTTTTGCACTTGTGTTAGTGTTGAAAAACCACTTTTCGCACTTGTGTTAGTGTTGAAAAACCACTTTTCGCACTTGTGTTAGTGAAGGAAACCACTTTTCGCACTTGTGTTAGTGTTGAAAACCCACTTTTCGCACTTGTGTTAGTGTTGAAAATCCATTTTTCGCACTTGTGTTGGTGCAGGAAACCACTTTTGCACTTGTATTAGTGTAGAAAAAACACTTTTTGCACTTGTGTTAGTGTTGAAAAACCACTTTTTGCACTTGTGTTAGTGTTGAAAAACCACATTTCGCACTTGTGTTGGTGTTGAAAAACCACTTTTCGCACTTGTGTTGGTGCAGGAAACCACTTTTGCACTTGTATTAGTGTGGAAAAAACACATTTCGCACTTGTGTTAGTGTTGAAAAACCACTTTTCGCACTTGTGTTAGTGTTGAAAAACCACTTTTCGCACTTGTGTTGGTGCAGGAAACCACTTTTGCACTTGTATTAGTGTGGAAAAAACACTTTTTGCACTTGTATTAGTGTGGAGAAACACTTTTTGCACTTGTGATAGTGTTGAAAAACCACTTTTCGCACTTGTGTTAGTGTTGAAAAACCACTTTTCGCACTTGTGTTGGTGCAGGAAACCACTTTTGCACTTGTATTAGTGTGGAAAAAACACTTTTTGCACTTGTGATAGTGTTGAAAACCCACTTTTCGCACTTGTGTTAGTGTTGAAAATCCACTTTTCGCACTTGTGTTGGTGCAGGAAACCACTTTTGCACTTGTATTAGTGTGGAAAAACCACTTTTCGCACTTGTGTTAGTGTTGAAAAACCACTTTTCGCACTTGTGTTAGTGTTGAAAAACCACTTTTCGCACTTGTGTTAGTGTTGAAAAACCACTTTTCGCACTTGTGTTAGTGAAGGAAACCACTTTTCGCACTTGTGTTAGTATTGAAAACCCACTTTTCGCACTTGTGTTAGTGTTGAAAATCCACTTTTCGCACTTGTGTTGGTGCAGGAAACCACTTTTGCACTTGTATTAGTGTGGAAAAAACACTTTTTGCACTTGTGTTAGTGTTGAAAATCCACTTTTCCCACTTGTGTTGGTGCAGGAATCCACTTTTGCACTTGTATTAGTGTGGAAAAAGAAATTTTTGCACTTGTGATAATGTTGAAAAACCACTTTTCGCACTTGTGTTAGTGTTGAAAAACCACTTTTCGCACTTGTGTTGGTGCAGGAAATCACTTTTGCACTTGTATTAGTGTGGAAAAACCACTTTTCGCACTTGTGTTAGTGTTGAAAAACCACTTTTCGCACTTGTGTTGGTGCAGGAAACCACTTTTGCACTTGTATTAGTGTGGAAAAAATACTTTTCGCACTTGTGTTAGTGTTGAAAAACCACTTTTCGCACTTGTGTTAGTTTTGAAAAACCACTTTTCGCACTTGTGTTGGTGCAGGAAACCACTTTTGCACTTGTATTAGTGTGGAAAAAACACTTTTTGCACTTGTGATAGTGTTGAAAACCCACTTTTCGCACTTGTGTTAGTGTTGAAAATCCACTTTTCGCACTTGTGTTGGTGCAGGAAACCACTTTTGCACTTGTATTAGTGTGGAAAAAACACTTTTCGCACTTGTGTTAGTGTTGAAAAACCACTTTTCGCACTTGCGTTAGTGTTGAAAAACCACATTTCGCACTTGTGTTGGTGTTGAAAAACCACTTTTCGCACTTGTGTTGGTGCAGGAAACCACTTTTGCACTTGTATTAGTGTGGAAAAAACACATTTCGCACTTGTGTTAGTGTTGAAAAACCACTTTTCGCACTTGTGTTAGTGTTGAAAAACCACTTTTCGCACTTGTGTTGGTGCAGGAAACCACTTTTGCACTTGTATTAGTGTGGAAAAAACACTTTTTGCACTTGTGTTGGTGCAGGAGACCACTTTTGCACTTGTATTAGTGTGGAAAAAACACATTTCGCACTTGTGTTAGTGTTGAAAAACCACTTTTCGCACTTGTGTTAGTGTTGAAAAACCACTTTTCGCACTTGTGTTAGTGTTGAAAAACCACTTTTCGCACTTGTGTTGGTGCAGGAAACCACTTTTGCACTTGTATTAGTGTGGAAAAAACACATTTCGCACTTGTGTTAGTGTTGAAAAACCACTTTTCGCACTTGTGTTATTGTTGAAAAACCACTTTTCGCACTTGTGTTAGTGTTGAAAAACACTTTTTGCACTTGTATTAGTGTGGAAAAACACTTTTTGCACTTGTGATAGTGTTGAAAAACTACTTTTCGCACTTGTGTTAGTGTGGAAAAACCACATTTCGCACTTGTGTTAGTGTTGAAAAACCACTTTTCGCACTTGTGTTGGTGCAGGAAACCACTTTTGCACTTGTATTAGTGTGGAAAAAACACTTTTTGCACTTGTATTAGTGTGGAAAAACACTTTTTGCACTTGTGATAGTGTTGAAAAACCACTTTTCGCACTTGTGTTAGTGTTGAAAACCCACTTTTCGCACTTGTGTTGGTGCAGGAAACCACTTTGCACTTGTATTAGTGTGGAAAAAACACTTTTTGCACTTGTGATAGTGTTGAAAACCCACTTTTCGCACTTGTGTTAGTGTTGAAAATCCACTTTTCGCACTTGTGTTGGTGCAGGAAACCACTTTTGCACTTGTATTAGTGTGGAAAAACCACTTTTCGCACTTGTGTTAGTGTTGAAAAACCACTTTTCGCACTTGTGTTAGTGTTGAAAAACCACTTTTCGCACTTGTGTTAGTGTTGAAAAACCACTTTTCGCACTTGTGTTAGTGAAGGAAACCACTTTTCGCACTTGTGTTAGTGTTGAAAACCCACTTTTCGCACTTGTGTTAGTGTTGAAAATCCACTTTTCGCACTTGTGTTGGTGCAGGAAACCACTTTTGCACTTGTATTAGTGTGGAAAAAACACTTTTTGCACTTGTGTTAGTGTTGAAAACCCACTTTTCGCACTTGTGTTAGTGTTGAAAATCCACTTTTCGCACTTGTGTTGGTGCAGGAAATCACTTTTGCACTTGTATTAGTGTGGAAAAACCACTTTTCGCACTTGTGTTAGTGTTGAAAAACCACTTTTCGCACTTGTGTTAGTGTTGAAAAACCACTTTTCTCACTTGTGTTAGTGTTGAAAAACCACTTTTCGCACTTGTGTTAGTGTTGAAAAACCACTTTTCACACTTGTGTTAGTGAAGGAAACCACTTTTCGCACTTGTGTTAGTGTTGAAAACCCACTTTTCGCACTTGTGTTAGTGTTGAAAATCCACTTTTCGCACTTGTGTTGGTGCAGGAAACCACTTTTGCACTTGTATTAGTGTGGAAAAAACACTTTTTACACTTGTGATAGTGTTGAAAACCCACTTTTCGCACTTGTGTTAGTGTTGAAAATCCACTTTTCGCACTTGTGTTGGTGCAGGAAACCACTTTTGCACTTGTATTAGTGTGGAAAAACCACTTTTCGCACTTGTGTTAGTGTTGAAAAACCACTTTTTGCACTTGTGTTAGTGTTGAAAAACCACTTTTCGCACTTGTGTTAGTGTTGAAAAACCACTTTTCGCACTTGTGTTAGTGAAGGAAACCACTTTTCGCACTTGTGTTAGTGTTGAAAACCCACTTTTCACACTTGTGTTAGTGTTGAAAATCCACTTTTCGCACTTGTGTTGGTGCAGGAAACCACTTTTGCACTTGTATTAGTGTGGAAAAAACACTTTTTGCACTTGTGTTAGTGTTGAAAACCCACTTTTCGCACTTGTGTTAGTGTTGAAAATCCACTTTTCGCACTTGTGTTGGTGCAGGAAATCACTTTTGCACTTGTATTAGTGTGGAAAAACCACTTTTCGCACTTGTGTTAGTGTTGAAAACCCACTTTTCGCACTTGTGTTAGTGTTGAAAATCCACTTTTCGCACTTGTGTTGGTGCAGGAAATCACTTTTGCACTTGTATTAGTGTGGAAAAACCACTTTTCGCACTTGTGTTAGTGTTGAAAAACCACTTTTCGCACTTGTGTTAGTGTTGAAAAACCACTTTTCGCACTTGTGTTAGTGTTGAAAAACCACTTTTCGCACTTGTGTTAGTGAAGGAAACCACTTTTCGCACTTGTGTTAGTGTTGAAAACCCACTTTTCGCACTTGTGTTAGTGTTGAAAATCCACTTTTCGCACTTGTGTTGGTGCAGGAAACCACTTTTGCACTTGTATTAGTGTGGAAAAAACACTTTTTGCACTTGTGTTAGTGTTGAAAATCCACTTTTCCCACTTGTGTTGGTGCAGGAATCCACTTTTGCACTTGTATTAGTGTGGAAAAAGCACTTTTTGCACTTGTGATATTGTTGAAAAACCACTTTTCGCACTTGTGTTAGTGTTGAAAAACCACTTTTCGCACTTGTGTTGGTGCAGGAAATCACTTTTGCACTTGTATTAGTGTGGAAAAACAACTTTTCGCACTTGTGTTAGTGTTGAAAAACCACTTTTCGCACTTGTGTTGGTGCAGGAAACCACTTTTGCACTTGTATTAGTGTGGAAAAAACACATTTCGCACTTGTGTTAGTGTTGAAAAACCACTTTTCGCACTTGTGTTAGTGTTGAAAAACCACTTTTCGCACTTGTGTTGGTGCAGGAAACCACTTTTGCACTTGTATTAGTGTGGAAAAAACACTTTTTGCACTTGTGTTGGTGCAGGAGACCACTTTTGCACTTGTATTAGTGTGGAAAAAACACATTTCGCACTTGTGTTAGTGTTGAAAAACCACTTTTCGCACTTGTGTTAGTGTTGAAAAACCACTTTTCGCACTTGTGTTAGTGTTGAAAAACCACTTTTCGCACTTGTGTTGGTGCAGGAAACCACTTTTGCACTTGTATTAGTGTGGAAAAAACACATTTCGCACTTGTGTTAGTGTTGAAAAACCACTTTTCGCACTTGTGTTAGTGTTGAAAAACCACTTTTCGCACTTGTGTTAGTGTTGAAAAACACTTTTTGCACTTGTATTAGTGTGGAAAAACACTTTTTGCACTTGTGATAGTGTTGAAAACCCACTTTTCGCACTTGTGTTAGTGTTGAAAAACCACTTTTCGCACTTGTGTTGGTGCAGGAAACCACTTTTGCACTTGTATTAGTGTGGAAAAAACACTTTTTGCACTTGTGATAGTGTTGAAAACCCACTTTTCGCACTTGTGTTAGTGTTGAAAATCCACTTTTCGCACTTGTGTTGGAGCAGGAAACCACTTTTGCACTTGTATTAGTGTGGAAAAACACTTTTTGCACTTGTGATAGTGTTGAAAAACTACTTTTCGCACTTGTGTTAGTGTTGAAAAACCACTTTTCGCACTTGTGTTAGTGTTGAAAAACCACTTTTCGCACTTGTGTTGGTGCAGGAGACCACTTTTGCACTTGTATTAGTGTGGAAAAAACACATTTCGCACTTGTGTTAGTGTTGAAAAACCACTTTTCGCACTTGTGTTAGTGTTGAAAAACCACTTTTCGCACTTGTGTTAGTGTTGAAAAACCACTTTTCGCACTTGTGTTAGTGTTGAAAGCCCACTTTTCGCACTTGTGTTAGTGTTGAAAATCCACTTTTCGCACTTGTGTTGGTGCAGGAAACCACCTTTGCACTTGTATTAGTGTGGAAAAACCACTTTTCGCACTTGTGTTAGTGTTGAAAAACCACTTTTTGCACTTGTATTAGTGTTGAAAAACCACATTTCGCACTTGTGTTGGTGTTGAAAAACCACTTTTCGCACATGTGTTGGTGCAGGAAACCACTTTTGCACTTGTATTAGTGTGGAAAAAACACATTTCGCACTTGTGTTAGTGTTGAAAATCCACTTTTCGCACTTGTGTTGGTGCAGGAAACCACTTTTGCACTTGTATTAGTGTGGAAAAAACACTTTTCGCACTTGTGTTCGTGTTGAAAAACCACTTTTCGCACTTGTGTTAGTGTTGAAAAACCACTTTTCGCACTTGTGTTAGTGTTGAAAAACCACTTTTCGCACTTGTGTTAGTGTTGAAAGCCCACTTTTCGCACTTGTGTTAGTGTTGAAAATCCACTTTTCGCACTTGTGTTGGTGCAGGAAACCACCTTTGCACTTGTATTAGTGTGGAAAAACCACTTTTCGCACTTGTGTTAGTGTTGAAAATCCACTTTTCGCACTTGTGTTGGTGCAGGAAACCACTTTTGCACTTGTATTAGTGTGGAAAAAACACTTTTCGCACTTGTGTTCGTGTTGAAAAACCACTTTTCGCACTTGTGTAAGTGTGAAAAACCACTTTTCGCACTTGTGTTAGTGTTGAAAGCCCACTTTTCACACTTGTGTTAGTGTTGAAAATCCACTTTTCGCACTTGTGTTGGTGCAGGAAACCACCTTTGCACTTGTATTAGTGTGGAAAAACCACTTTTCGCACTTGTGTTAGTGTTGAAAAACCACTTTTTGCACTTGTGTTAGTGTTGAAAAACCACATTTTGCACTTGTGTTGGTGTTGAAAAACCACTTTTCGCACTTGTGTTGGTGCAGGAAACCACTTTTGCACTTGTATTAGTGTGGAAAAAACACTTTTTGCACTTGTGATAGTGTTGAAAACCCACTTTTCGCACTTGTGTTAGTGTTGAAAATCCACTTTTCGCACTTGTGTTGGTGCAGGAAACCACTTTTGCACTTGTATTAGTGTGGAAAAACCACTTTTCGCACTTGTGTTAGTGTTGAAAAACCACTTTTCGCACTTGTGTTAGTGTTGAAAAACCACTTTTCGCACTTGTGTTAGTGTTGAAAAACCACTTTTCGCACTTGTGTTAGTGAAGGAAACCACTTTTCGCACTTGTGTTAGTATTGAAAACCCACTTTTCGCACTTGTGTTAGTGTTGAAAATCCACTTTTCGCACTTGTGTTGGTGCAGGAAACCACTTTTGCACTTGTATTAGTGTGGAAAAAACACTTTTTGCACTTGTGTTAGTGTTGAAAATCCACTTTTCCCACTTGTGTTGGTGCAGGAATCCACTTTTGCACTTGTATTAGTGTGGAAAAAGCACTTTTTGCACTTGTGATATTGTTGAAAAACCACTTTTCGCACTTGTGTTAGTGTTGAAAAACCACTTTTCGCACTTGTGTTGGTGCAGGAAATCACTTTTGCACTTGTATTAGTGTGGAAAAACCACTTTTCGCACTTGTGTTAGTGTTGAAAAACCACTTTTCGCACTTGTGTTGGTGCAGGAAACCACTTTTGCACTTGTATTAGTGTGGAAAAAACACTTTTCGCACTTGTGTTAGTGTTGAAAAACCACTTTTCGCACTTGTGTTAGTTTTGAAAAACCACTTTTCGCACTTGTGTTGGTGCAGGAAACCACTTTTGCACTTGTATTAGTGTGGAAAAAACACTTTTTGCACTTGTGATAGTGTTGAAAACCCACTTTTCGCACTTGTGTTAGTGTTGAAAATCCACTTTTCGCACTTGTGTTGGTGCAGGAAACCACTTTTGCACTTGTATTAGTGTGGAAAAAACACTTTTCGCACTTGTGTTAGTGTTGAAAAACCACTTTTCGCACTTGCGTTAGTGTTGAAAAACCACATTTCGCACTTGTGTTGGTGTTGAAAAACCACTTTTCGCACTTGTGTTGGTGCAGGAAACCACTTTTGCACTTGTATTAGTGTGGAAAAAACACATTTCGCACTTGTGTTAGTGTTGAAAAACCACTTTTCGCACTTGTGTTATTGTTGAAAAACCACTTTTCGCACTTGTGTTGGTGCAGGAAACCACTTTTGCACTTGTATTAGTGTGGAAAAAACACTTTTTGCACTTGTGTTGGTGCAGGAGACCACTTTTGCACTTGTATTAGTGTGGAAAAAAACACATTTCGCACTTGTGTTAGTGTTGAAAAACCACTTTTCGCACTTGTGTTAGTGTTGAAAAACCACTTTTCGCACTTGTGTTAGTGTTGAAAAACCACTTTTCGCACTTGTGTTGGTGCAGGAAACCACTTTTGCACTTGTATTAGTGTGGAAAAAACACATTTCGCACTTGTGTTAGTGTTGAAAAACCACTTTTCGCACTTGTGTTATTGTTGAAAAACCACTTTTCGCACTTGTGTTAGTGTTGAAAAACACTTTTTGCACTTGTATTAGTGTGGAAAAACACTTTTTGCACTTGTGATAGTGTTGAAAAACTACTTTTCACACTTGTGTTAGTGTGGAAAAACCACATTTCGCACTTGTGTTAGTGTTGAAAAACCACTTTTCGCACTTGTGTTGGTGCAGGAAACCACTTTTGCACTTGTATTAGTGTGGAAAAAACACTTTTTGCACTTGTATTAGTGTGGAAAAACACTTTTTGCACTTGTGATAGTGTTGAAAAACCACTTTTCGCACTTGTGTTAGTGTTGAAAAACCACTTTTCGCACTTGTGTTGGTGCAGGAAACCACTTTGCACTTGTATTAGTGTGGAAAAAACACTTTTTGCACTTGTGATAGTGTTGAAAACCCACTTTTCGCACTTGTGTTAGTGTTGAAAATCCACTTTTCGCACTTGTGTTGGTGCAGGAAACCACTTTTGCACTTGTATTAGTGTGGAAAAACCACTTTTCGCACTTGTGTTAGTGTTGAAAAACCACTTTTCGCACTTGTGTTAGTGTTGAAAAACCACTTTTCGCACTTGTGTTAGTGTTGAAAAACCACTTTTCGCACTTGTGTTAGTGAAGGAAACCACTTTTCGCACTTGTGTTAGTGTTGAAAATCCACTTTTCGCACTTGTGTTAGTGTTGAAAATCCACTTTTCGCACTTGTGTTGGTGCAGGAAACCACTTTTGCACTTGTATTAGTGTGGAAAAAACACTTTTTGCACTTGTGTTAGTGTTGAAAACCCACTTTTCGCACTTGTGTTAGTGTTGAAAATCCACTTTTCGCACTTGTGTTGGTGCAGGAAATCACTTTTGCACTTGTATTAGTGTGGAAAAACCACTTTTCGCACTTGTGTTAGTGTTGAAAACCACTTTTCGCACTTGTGTTAGTGTTGAAAAACCACTTTTCGCACTTGTGTTAGTGTTGAAAAACCACTTTTCGCACTTGTGTTAGTGTTGAAAAACCACTTTTCACACTTGTGTTAGTGAAGGAAACCACTTTTCGCACTTGTGTTAGTGTTGAAAACCCACTTTTCGCACTTGTGTTAGTGTTGAAAATCCACTTTTCGCACTTGTGTTGGTGCAGGAAACCACTTTTGCACTTGTATTAGTGTGGAAAAAACACTTTTTGCACTTGTGTTAGTGTTGAAAATCCACTTTTCCCACTTGTGTTGGTGCAGGAATCCACTTTTGCACTTGTATTAGTGTGGAAAAAGCACTTTTTGCACTTGTGATATTGTTGAAAAACCACTTTTCGCACTTGTGTTAGTGTTGAAAAACCACTTTTCGCACTTGTGTTGGTGCAGGAAATCACTTTTGCACTTGTATTAGTGTGGAAAAAACCACTTTTCGCACTTGTGTTAGTGTTGAAAAACCACTTTTCGCACTTGTGTTGGTGCAGGAAACCACTTTTGCACTTGTATTAGTGTGGAAAAAACACTTTTCGCACTTGTGTTAGTGTTGAAAAACCACTTTTCGCACTTGTGTTAGTTTTGAAAAACCACTTTTCGCACTTGTGTTGGTGCAGGAAACCACTTTTGCACTTGTATTAGTGTGGAAAAAACACTTTTTGCACTTGTGATAGTGTTGAAAACCCACTTTTCGCACTTGTGTTAGTGTTGAAAATCCACTTTTCGCACTTGTGTTGGTGCAGGAAACCACTTTTGCACTTGTATTAGTGTGGAAAAAACACTTTTCGCACTTGTGTTAGTGTTGAAAAACCACTTTTCGCACTTGCGTTAGTGTTGAAAAACCACATTTCGCACTTGTGTTGGTGTTGAAAAACCACTTTTCGCACTTGTGTTGGTGCAGGAAACCACTTTTGCACTTGTATTAGTGTGGAAAAAACACATTTCGCACTTGTGTTAGTGTTGAAAAACCACTTTTCGCACTTGTGTTAGTGTTGAAAAACCACTTTTCGCACTTGTGTTGGTGCAGGAAACCACTTTTGCACTTGTATTAGTGTGGAAAAAACACTTTTTGCACTTGTGTTGGTGCAGGAGACCACTTTTGCACTTGTATTAGTGTGGAAAAAACACATTTCGCACTTGTGTTAGTGTTGAAAAACCACTTTTCGCACTTGTGTTAGTGTTGAAAAACCACTTTTCGCACTTGTGTTAGTGTTGAAAAACCACTTTTCGCACTTGTGTTGGTGCAGGAAACCACTTTTGCACTTGTATTAGTGTGGAAAAAACACATTTCGCACTTGTGTTAGTGTTGAAAAACCACTTTTCGCACTTGTGTTAGTGTTGAAAAACCACTTTTCGCACTTGTGTTAGTGTTGAAAAACACTTTTTGCACTTGTATTAGTGTGGAAAAACACTTTTTGCACTTGTGATAGTGTTGAAAAACCACTTTTCGCACTTGTGTTAGTGTTGAAAAACCACTTTTCGCACTTGTGTTGGTGCAGGAAACCACTTTTGCACTTGTATTAGTGTGGAAAAAACACTTTTTACACTTGTGATAGTGTTGAAAACCCACTTTTCGCACTTGTGTTAGTGTTGAAAATCCACTTTTCGCACTTGTGTTGGTGCAGGAAACCACTTTTGCACTTGTATTAGTGTGGAAAAACCACTTTTCGCACTTGTGTTAGTGTTGAAAAACCACTTTTTGCACTTGTGTTAGTGTTGAAAAACCACTTTTCGCACTTGTGTTAGTGTTGAAAAACCACTTTTCGCACTTGTGTTAGTGAAGGAAACCACTTTTCGCACTTGTGTTAGTGTTGAAAACCCACTTTTCGCACTTGTGTTAGTGTTGAAAATCCATTTTTCGCACTTGTGTTGGTGCAGGAAACCACTTTTGCACTTGTATTAGTGTAGAAAAAACACTTTTTGCACTTGTGTTAGTGTTGAAAACCCACTTTTCGCACTTGTGTTAGTGTTGAAAATCCACTTTTCGCACTTGTGTTGGTGCAGGAAATCACTTTTGCACTTGTATTAGTGTGGAAAAACCACTTTTCGCACTTGTGTTAGTGTTGAAAACCCACTTTTCGCACTTGTGTTAGTGTTGAAAATCCACTTTTCGCACTTGTGTTGGTGCAGGAAATCACTTTTGCACTTGTATTAGTGTGGAAAAACCACTTTTCGCACTTGTGTTAGTGTTGAAAAACCACTTTTCGCACTTGTGTTAGTGTTGAAAAACCACTTTTCGCACTTGTGTTAGTGTTGAAAAACCACTTTTCGCACTTGTGTTAGTGAAGGAAACCACTTTTCGCACTTGTGTTAGTGTTGAAAACCCACTTTTCGCACTTGTGTTAGTGTTGAAAATCCACTTTTCGCACTTGTGTTGGTGCAGGAAACCACTTTTGCACTTGTATTAGTGTGGAAAAAACACTTTTTGCACTTGTGTTAGTGTTGAAAATCCACTTTTCCCACTTGTGTTGGTGCAGGAATCCACTTTTGCACTTGTATTAGTGTGGAAAAAGCACTTTTTGCACTTGTGATATTGTTGAAAAACCACTTTTCGCACTTGTGTTAGTGTTGAAAAACCACTTTTCGCACTTGTGTTGGTGCAGGAAATCACTTTTGCACTTGTATTAGTGTGGAAAAACCACTTTTCGCACTTGTGTTAGTGTTGAAAAACCACTTTTCGCACTTGTGTTGGTGCAGGAAACCACTTTTGCACTTGTATTAGTGTGGAAAAAACACATTTCGCACTTGTGTTAGTGTTGAAAAACCACTTTTCGCACTTGTGTTAGTGTTGAAAAACCACTTTTCGCACTTGTGTTGGTGCAGGAAACCACTTTTGCACTTGTATTAGTGTGGAAAAAACACTTTTTGCACTTGTGTTGGTGCAGGAGACCACTTTTGCACTTGTATTAGTGTGGAAAAAACACATTTCGCACTTGTGTTAGTGTTGAAAAACCACTTTTCGCACTTGTGTTAGTGTTGAAAAACCACTTTTCGCACTTGTGTTAGTGTTGAAAAACCACTTTTCGCACTTGTGTTGGTGCAGGAACCCACTTTTGCACTTGTATTAGTGTGGAAAAAACACATTTCGCACTTGTGTTAGTGTTGAAAAACCACTTTTCGCACTTGTGTTAGTGTTGAAAAACCACTTTTCGCACTTGTGTTAGTGTTGAAAAACACTTTTTGCACTTGTATTAGTGTGGAAAAACACTTTTTGCACTTGTGATAGTGTTGAAAAACCACTTTTCGCACTTGTGTTAGTGTTGAAAAACCACTTTTCGCACTTGTGTTGGTGCAGGAAACCACTTTTGCACTTGTATTAGTGTGGAAAAAACACTTTTTGCACTTGTGATAGTGTTGAAAACCCACTTTTCGCACTTGTGTTAGTGTTGAAAATCCACTTTTCGCACTTGTGTTGGTGCAGGAAACCACTTTTGCACTTGTATTAGTGTGGAAAAACCACTTTTCGCACTTGTGTTAGTGTTGAAAAACCACTTTTCGCACTTGTGTTAGTGTTGAAAAACCACTTTTCGCACTTGTGTTAGTGTTGAAAAACCACTTTTCGCACTTGTGTTAGTGAAGGAAACCACTTTTCGCACTTGTGTTAGTGTTGAAAACCCACTTTTCGCACTTGTGTTAGTGTTGAAAATCCACTTTTCGCACTTGTGTTGGTGCAGGAAACCACTTTTGCACTTGTATTAGTGTGGAAAAAACACTTTTTGCACTTGTGTTAGTGTTGAAAACCCACTTTTCGCACTTGTGTTAGTGTTGAAAATCCACTTTTCGCACTTGTGTTGGTGCAGGAAATCACTTTTGCACTTGTATTAGTGTGGAAAAACCACTTTTCGCACTTGTGTTAGTGTTGAAAAACCACTTTTCGCACTTGTGTTTGTGTTGAAAAACCACTTTTCGCACTTGTGTTAGTGTTGAAAAACCACTTTTCGCACTTGTGTTAGTGTTGAAAAACCACTTTTCGCACTTGTGTTAGTGAAGGAAACCACTTTTCGCACTTGTGTTAGTGTTGAAAACCCACTTTTCGCACTTGTGTTAGTGTTGAAAATCCACTTTTCGCACTTGTGTTGGTGCAGGAAACCACTTTTGCACTTGTATTAGTGTGGAAAAAACACTTTTTGCACTTGTGTTAGTGTTGAAAATCCACTTTTCCCACTTGTGTTGGTGCAGGAATCCACTTTTGCACTTGTATTAGTGTGGAAAAAGCACTTTTTGCACTTGTGATATTGTTGAAAAACCACTTTTCGCACTTGTGTTAGTGTTGAAAAACCACTTTTCGCACTTGTGTTGGTGCAGGAAATCACTTTTGCACTTGTATTAGTGTGGAAAAACCACTTTTCGCACTTGTGTTAGTGTTGAAAAACCACTTTTCGCACTTGTGTTGGTGCAGGAAACCACTTTTGCACTTGTATTAGTGTGGAAAAAACACTTTTCGCACTTGTGTTAGTGTTGAAAAACCACTTTTCGCACTTGTGTTAGTTTTGAAAAACCACTTTTCGCACTTGTGTTGGTGCAGCAAACCACTTTTGCACTTGTATTAGTGTGGAAAAAACACTTTTTGCACTTGTGATAGTGTTGAAAACCCACTTTTCGCACTTGTGTTAGTGTTGAAAATCCACTTTTCGCACTTGTGTTGGTGCAGGAAACCACTTTTGCACTTGTATTAGTGTGGAAAAAACACTTTTCGCACTTGTGTTAGTGTTGAAAAACCACTTTTCGCACTTGCGTTAGTGTTGAAAAACCACATTTCGCACTTGTGTTGGTGTTGAAAAACCACTTTTCGCACTTGTGTTGGTGCAGGAAACCACTTTTGCACTTGTATTAGTGTGGAAAAAACACATTTCGCACTTGTGTTAGTGTTGAAAAACCACTTTTCGCACTTGTGTTAGTGTTGAAAAACCACTTTTCGCACTTGTGTTGGTGCAGGAAACCACTTTTGCACTTGTATTAGTGTGGAAAAAACACTTTTTGCACTTGTGTTGGTGCAGGAGACCACTTTTGCACTTGTATTAGTGTGGAAAAAACACATTTCGCACTTGTGTTAGTGTTGAAAAACCACTTTTCGCACTTGTGTTAGTGTTGAAAAACCACTTTTCGCACTTGTGTTAGTGTTGAAAAACCACTTTTCGCACTTGTGTTGGTGCAGGAAACCACTTTTGCACTTGTATTAGTGTGGAAAAAACACATTTCGCACTTGTGTTAGTGTTGAAAAACCACTTTTCGCACTTGTGTTAGTGTTGAAAAACCACTTTTCGCACTTGTGTTGGTGCAGGAAACCACTTTTCGCACTTGTGTTAGTGTTGAAAAACACTTTTTGCACTTGTATTAGTGTGGAAAAACACTTTTTGCACTTGTGATAGTGTTGAAAAACCACTTTTCGCACTTGTGTTAGTGTTGAAAAACCACTTTTCGCACTTGTGTTGGTGCAGGAAACCACTTTTGCACTTGTATTAGTGTGGAAAAAACACTTTTTACACTTGTGATAGTGTTGAAAACCCACTTTTCGCACTTGTGTTAGTGTTGAAAATCCACTTTTCGCACTTGTGTTGGTGCAGGAAACCACTTTTGCACTTGTATTAGTGTGGAAAAACCACTTTTCGCACTTGTGTTAGTGTTGAAAAACCACTTTTTGCACTTGTGTTAGTGTTGAAAAACCACTTTTCGCACTTGTGTTAGTGTTGAAAAACCACTTTTCGCACTTGTGTTAGTGAAGGAAACCACTTTTCGCACTTGTGTTAGTGTTGAAAACCCACTTTTCGCACTTGTGTTAGTGTTGAAAATCCACTTTTCGCACTTGTGTTGGTGCAGGAAACCACTTTTGCACTTGTATTAGTGTGGAAAAAACACTTTTTGCACTTGTGTTAGTGTTGAAAACCCACTTTTCGCACTTGTGTTAGTGTTGAAAATCCACTTTTCGCACTTGTGTTGGTGCAGGAAATCACTTTTGCACTTGTATTAGTGTGGAAAAACCACTTTTCGCACTTGTGTTAGTGTTGAAAACCCACTTTTCGCACTTGTGTTAGTGTTGAAAATCCACTTTTCGCACTTGTGTTGGTGCAGGAAATCACTTTTGCACTTGTATTAGTGTGGAAAAACCACTTTTCGCACTTGTGTTAGTGTTGAAAAACCACTTTTCGCACTTGTGTTAGTGTTGAAAAACCACTTTTCGCACTTGTGTTAGTGTTGAAAAACCACTTTTCGCACTTGTGTTAGTGAAGGAAACCACTTTTCGCACTTGTGTTAGTGTTGAAAACCCACTTTTCGCACTTGTGTTAGTGTTGAAAATCCACTTTTCGCACTTGTGTTGGTGCAGGAAACCACTTTTGCACTTGTATTAGTGTGGAAAAAACACTTTTTGCACTTGTGTTAGTGTTGAAAATCCACTTTTCCCACTTGTGTTGGTGCAGGAATCCACTTTTGCACTTGTATTAGTGTGGAAAAAGCACTTTTTGCACTTGTGATATTGTTGAAAAACCACTTTTCGCACTTGTGTTAGTGTTGAAAAACCACTTTTCGCACTTGTGTTGGTGCAGGAAATCACTTTTGCACTTGTATTAGTGTGGAAAAACCACTTTTCGCACTTGTGTTAGTGTTGAAAAACCACTTTTCGCACTTGTGTTGGTGCAGGAAACCACTTTTGCACTTGTATTAGTGTGGAAAAAACACATTTCGCACTTGTGTTAGTGTTGAAAAACCACTTTTCGCACTTGTGTTAGTGTTGAAAAACCACTTTTCGCACTTGTGTTGGTGCAGGAAACCACTTTTGCACTTGTATTAGTGTGGAAAAAACACTTTTTGCACTTGTGTTGGTGCAGGAGACCACTTTTGCACTTGTATTAGTGTGGAAAAAACACATTTCGCACTTGTGTTAGTGTTGAAAAACCACTTTTCGCACTTGTGTTAGTGTTGAAAAACCACTTTTCGCACTTGTGTTAGTGTTGAAAAACCACTTTTCGCACTTGTGTTGGTGCAGGAAACCACTTTTGCACTTGTATTAGTGTGGAAAAAACACATTTCGCACTTGTGTTAGTGTTGAAAAACCACTTTTCGCACTTGTGTTAGTGTTGAAAAACCACTTTTCGCACTTGTGTTAGTGTTGAAAAACACTTTTTGCACTTGTATTAGTGTGGAAAAACACTTTTTGCACTTGTGATAGTGTTGAAAAACCACTTTTC